>NC_142435.1:116400303-116703333 GCF_059453495.1 Arachis ipaensis | reverse complement strand
ATATTATACCTCGCGGTAGGAAGTCGGATAGTAGCCTCAGCACTAGTTCGAGAAGACGACAGAGGGCAACAACCCCTATACTTCATCAGTAAAGCATTACAAGGATCCAAGCTAAACTACCAAAAAATAGAAAAGTTTGCCTATGCTCTCATATTAACATCTCGATGACTTCCCCTGTACTTCTAAGCTCACACCATTAAGGTTCGGACCAACCAGCCCATAAAAGGGATATTGCAGAAAACAGATCTAGCAGGCAGAATTTTACAATGGGCAGTTGAGTTATCCGAGTTCGACCTCCAATATGAAGCTCGGACAGCCATCAAATCACAGTACTTAGCCGACTTCATTGCAGAATTTACAAACACCCCGGAAACCCCCACAGAATGGAATTTCTACGTGGACGGTTCCTCGAATAAGACAGAAAGCGGTGCAAGAATGATAATTGAAAGTAATCAAGGAACCCAAATCGAACTCTCAAATTCGGATTCCCTGCCTCAAACAACCAGGCAGAATATGAGGCACTACTAGCTGGTTTAAAGCTGGCTAAAGAGGTCGGAGCTCAAAGACTCATTATCTTCAGTGACTCACAAGTGATCACTTCACAAATAACGGGGAGCTACCAAGCCAAGGACCCCAATATGAAAAAGTACCTGGGTAAAACCAGGGAACAGCTCGGATAATTCCGGGAATATGAGATCCGCCACATACCCCGCGAACAGAATGCCCGAGCTGACGCACTCTCAAAACTAGCCAGCACCAAACCAGGAGGCAACAATAGAAGCCTCATCCAGGAAATACTACAAAACCCGTCAATCTCGGAAGAGGAAAAAGTCCTAGCCATAACAGGTCTAGATCAAGGATGGATGACTCCTATAATTAACTACCTCAAAACAGAAATGCTTCCTACAGATGAGAGGGAGGCAAAAAAGTTAAAACGGGAGGCACAATACTACACTATCATAAACAATACTCTATACAAAAGAGGAATTTCAATACCATTGTTAAAATGTGTACCGACTTCCAACACAAAGGAAGTTCTAGAAGAAATACACAGTGGCATCTGTGGCAATCATCTCGGAGCACAAGTGCTCACCAAAAAAGTACTCCGGGCATAATTTTATTGGCCGACTCTACAAAAAGAGGCCACAGAGTTCGTAAAGACATGTCCACCATGTCAAAAACATGCCAACTTTCACATCGCCCCGCCAGAGGAGCTCATCAGCGTAACCTCACCTTGGCCACTTGCAAAATGGGGACTCGACCTTCTCGGACCCTTTGATAAACCACTTTTTTATGGTTTATATTGTGTTTAATTGTGTGGTTTTATCATGATCCTTACCCACTTATTCATTAAATTAGCATGCATTTAGATTTCCTTCCTGAATTTATTACATGTTTGAAAACTGCTTCCTAGAGACTTTAATTATTTATTTTTAATTCTCCTTTATTCCATTCGATGCCGTGTTTCAGACTTTATAGGGCATGAATAAGTTGGAGATTGGAAAGGAAGCTAGCAAAAATGGAAGAAACACAAGAATTTTAAGGAGATAACCAGCGAGAAGTGACGCGGTCGCATAGCTCACGCAACCACGCGAAGGAGAGCAAATCACAGCGACGCGGCCGCATCGCTCACGCGGCCGTGCGGATTGGAAAACCCAAGCGACGCGGTAGCGTGGACGACACGAACGCGTGGCGAGGAAAAGCGCGAATGACGCGTCCGCATGGATGACGCGATCGCGTGACATGTGCGATCTGTATAATCTGCAGAATTCGTTGGGGGCGATTTTGGACCCTATTTCGACCCAATTTTCGGCCCGAAACAGCAGACTAGAGTCAGAGAACATGCAGAAACAAATAACACATTCATTCAGAGACAGTTTTAGATCTAGTTTTACTCTCTTAGGTTTTTCTCTCTAGGTTTTAGAATTTTAATTTTCAATTGGTCTTAGCCGTGGAACATTGAGAAGAGTTATTTCCTCATCAAGACTTCGTCATTCTAGTTTGTTTTCTTAACTTGGTTTTATCCTTCCATGTCCTTTGTTTTGTTCAATTTTGTCATTCAAATACTTTTATGATTATTTAATGCAAGGATTATTTCTTTTTAATTCAATTTCAATTCCAATAATCATGTCTTCTTTTAATCCCCTTTCATGTGTTATGGATTTATTATTTACAATGCGTGAGTAGTTTCTTTACTTGATAGGGAGTTGATTAAAAAGGAACTCTTGAGTTGGAAGGATCGAAAGAAAATTTGTAATTGGGTTAATTGTTGGATTGTTACCCTGTCACCAACGCCAATCCCTTTGAACTAAGTGGGTTACAACTTGTGAACAGATCTAGCATTCCAACTTGTTTGACTTTCCCTTACATAGTAAAGGATAACCAAACAGAGCAACCGTTAATTATAAATCAATCTTAAAATCATTCCATCCATAATAGAGATTCCAACTAATCAACTCCCAGTCAAGGCTTTTATTCATATTATTTAAATTTCCTCAATTTAAATTCCAATTTACTTAGCTCAACTTCTTGGAACATCTGATTAATAAGATAGCACACTTTTTGCAACTCGTTGGGAGACGACCTGGGACTTAAAAATCCTAGTAATTTTTAATTTAACTCTCTGTGACATATTTCTAAATTGATAGGCAGATTTTCGGTGAGTTAAGAACTATACTTGCAACGTAACCATTTTTAATAATTTTTTTAATTCACCAGCTTCTGCGTCTCATCACCCTTTCCTCAGGGATCGGGACAAGTTAAATTCCTTATAGCAGGGGTAGACTATTTCACAAAGTGGATCGAGGCAGAACCCCTAGCTAACGCTACTGCTCAAAGAAGTCGAAAATTCCTATATAGGAACATCGTCACAAGGTTCAGGGTCCCATACTCCATCACCACGGACAATGGCACCCAATTCACAGATGCAGGCTTTAGAAAATTAGTAGCCGACTTAAACATAAAGCACCAGTTCACTTCCGTCGAGCATCCCCAAGCCAATGGACAAGCCGAAGCTGCCAATAAAGTCATATTGGCTGGGCTAAAACGGAGATTACAAGACGCAAAGGGAGCTTGGGCCGAATAACTCCCACAAGTCCTATGGGCATATCGAACAATGCCACATTCCACCACAAAGGAATCACCCTTCCGATTAGCATACGGAACGGAGGCAATGATCCCAGTAGAGATCGAGGAAGGGTCGCCTAGAGTAGTTCATTACAATGAAGAAGCCAACTCCCAACTTCAAAGGGAAGAGCTCGACCTACTTCCTGAAATCCAAGAAAGAGCTCGGATCAGGGAAGAAGCACTAAAATGTCGAATGGCTTCTAGATATAATCAAAAGGTAGTTCCAAGAGGTTTCGCTGAGAATGATCTCATCCTAATGCGAAATGATATCGGAACAACTCGACCCGGAGAAGGAAAGCTGGCAGCAAACTGGAAAGGACCCTACCAAGTCATAGCAGTACTTGGGAAGGGCTACTACAGACTGTCCGAACTTGAGGGGCAAGAGCTTCCCAGGTCATGACACGCCTGCAACCTAAGAAGGTACTATAGCTAGGAATGGTAAGGGATCTCAGCATAGGGTGTACTCTTTTTCCTAAAAAGGTTTTTTAACGAGGCACTAAGTTGAGATCCACAAATTATCCGACTCAAAAGGATAAAAACTCCACATATACATATTTGCATTTTCTTTTAAATAAAATATGTTTAGATATTCTACAAATACTCAAGCCGCATTAATCTAAAACATTCATCGTCCGATTATAAAGCAACAGATCGGCAGAAAGTGAAAATCAAATTCACTGCACGATCACGATAAAGACCAGCAGAGATGAAAACCAAATTCATCTCAAGGTCGATTAAACAAGGATTGAACTCATCTTCTACAAATCGGCAAAGATGAAAACAGAATAATGTAAGAAGTTATCGAAAGTGATACGGAGAAAAGACCTGACGAGGTCTTAATGGATTGCTAAATAATAACTTAAAGACTGGCCGACGTTAAGAAGTCGGACCAAGTCAAACCAAGTTATAAGTAAACCCTGGAAAGAGGTCTGGCCAACCCTATAAAAGAGGATTACTTTAACTTAGAAGGGCTCGACAAGAAAGAAGATTACAAAAATAACTTAGAAGGGCCCGACATGACGAAGTCGGCCCAAAACATAAAAGTTATAAAAGTAATCCCTGAAAGAGACCTGAACAAGGTCCAAGAAAGAGGATTACAAAATAACTTAGAAAAACCCAACGCAAAGAAGTCGATCCAAAACATAAAGCTACAAAAATAATCCTTGAAAGAGACCTAAAAAGGGGTCCAAAAAAGAGGATTATCAACAACAGCTCGGACAAAACCGACATAATGAAATCAACGACTTCAGCGTTATACAACAAAAAGTTCCAACACTCCCAAAAAACTAGAAAGGTGCCAACACAAGTGCAGACAGACGTGATATAAAAACTGCTAGCTATAATAATGGCAAGCTTCAGAGGCCACCAAAATCAGCCCCAAAAGCTTGAAAACTGCTTTGTTTTTCAAAATAAAGTTGCTAAACAAGCAACCAAGAGAGTGTCAACAATAAACAAAATACCATTTACAAAAAAATAAACAGTTCAAAAGCCCACAGACAGGGCCATACACAAATAACTAAAGGGGATCCAGAGGCTTCCCAGAAGCAGCATCAACATGGGGCGAAGGAGGACGAGTCTGGAGGGGCACAGCATCCACCGTCCTGTCATCTCGATTCAATATCTGATAGTCAGGCTCGGGCAAGGGATGACTAATCCCGCCAGAAGGAGCTGAAGAAGTCCGCACAACAGTGGCTTTGGCAACTGGCACAGGCAGAGGTTCAACATCGTCGTCATCAAGGTCGTCAGGAACAATCTTGCGCTCCTTCACGACATTATCCAGGCTGAAAAGAGTAAGGTCGACCTCGGGAGAAAGAACTCGAACTTGCTCCTTCAGGTTCTCATAAGCAGCATTTACGCTGCCCACAAGGTGACCCTGGAGCTCAGCATAGTCAACCCGGGCAGACTCTAATTCTTCTTTGAGATGCATTACTTCACGGTAGGATGTGACATAGCTGTCCTTGTGCCTCAATGCCGTGTCCTCAGCCAACTTCACGGAAGCCGCCAAGGCCATAGAACTGGCCTTTTCACCCTCTAATTCTTTCTCCACCTTCGCCAACTTTACCTCCAGCTCCTCCTTCAAACCTTTTATTCTATCAAACTCCGCCTTAGCCTCCAGCATGAAAGATTTTGTAGCATGAACCGAGATACCATGAGCAGTTCGAAAAAGAGCCGCACCCATATGAGCCATCTTCACGCTACTTCTAGTTATGAACTCCAGGTGATGAAGAATGGACACATCATCCATTGGAAGACCTCCATAGGGGCAATCTGTTGGTCGACAAACTCGACGGCATCAAAATCAGGGGCATCAAGGTTAAAAGGCTCAGATGCTTTTTGTTTTTTCGAAGGAGGAGCGCCAGCACCAGCAGCTGAAGTTTGCGGAGGGTCAGTCAGACGAACCCGAGGAGTAGGGATCACTCTCCTCGGCCCAGGTGAACTCGGCATGGATGGCTTCGATTGAACCTGGGACGATCCCTCTTCGGCCGCTTTGGCCGAGATGTTTTGGGCGACAGTAGCTTTCCTGGCCCTCTTGAAGGCCATCATAGATTCATTATTTTTAATCATACCTGCAAGCAACACGTAACAGTAAGAAATCAAGTTATAAATTAGAAAAGAGCTTGCAGAAAATAAAATCAACAGACAAAGAAAGAAAATCGATCACTACCCAGCTCAGCTCAGAGAAGTGAGGGGTCCCCTAAGAATTTCTTGGTATCAAGATAGGGAGGCTCCCCCCAATTCTCCTCTAACACAATCACAAAGGTCTGCTCGACCTCGTCCAACATCTCCCATGAATACCTCGACACAACAACATTCTTTTGCCACTCTAAAGGAAAAGTGGGCTCATCATTCTCATCCAGAAAAAAGGGCCGAGCTCCTTCAACAGCTCGGACCTTGAAGAAATAGTTCTTAAAATCACGAAACGACTCGTCATACATAGAAAAAACTTTCTTCCCTTGTGAAGTTCGGAAAGAAACCCAAGCAGCCTTTTTCTTCACTACCCCAGGTTTTGTCAAGACAAACAAATAAAAGAAAAGGGATTGCGAGGCAGGGACGTCAAGTTCACGACACAACAATTGAAAAATCTTTATAAAGCCCCAAGAATTGGGGTGAAGTTGGGATGGAGCTACATTGCAAGACCACAACAAATTGGTCTCAAAAGGAGTAAAAGGAATGGTGATGCTCATCTGTCCAAAGAAGAAATCATATGCATAGAAAAATTCAGAAGTAGGGGTACAAGCTCATAATTCTTTTCCTCACTATCACTATTACAAACCCTATGATATTGCCTAAGCTGCTGACAAAATTCAGAATCAACCAAAAAAACACATAAAAGAACCATTGAATCCACCCAATTAGCCATGCCCTCAGGGACTTGAGAAGATGTTTCAACAATGTTCTTGCGAGAAGACATGAGGTCAACTAGTCCTACAGCAATAAAAGAAGAAAAGGGATTACTAACCCAAACATCTCGAATGAAATAAAAAACCATGTCAGAATAGCTCGGACAACCATGACACCAGAGCAATACAAGCAACAAAAGGAAACCCCAGGACCCACACTAGAGATCCAGGGGCATCCTTTGGAGGCAGTAACGGAGTAAAGACTCAGGAAAAATCTACAAGGCTAAACATCTCGACAAAAAACTCTCAATGAAGAAAAAAAACCCCCTTTTTCTAGACAAACAACAACACGAAGAGAAAGACAAAGTAAATACAAGAAAGAACGTCATTTGCTACAAAGTCTATCAGTAAAGAAAGCTTCAAAGGAAAAGTGGATTTTCAAAATAGTTCATCAACCCAAAAATTCCAAAATACGAAGGCGACAGCCAGAAACAGAACATGCAAACAAACAAAACCTCCATCATCAGAAGAAATGCCAGAAACATGCATCACAACAAATTGAGCATAACAGCGGAAAAAGGTTCAGATTCTCCAACAGGCATTTCAAACAAAAAATTAAAGCTTTATAAAAAAACCGAAGGCAAAAAGTAAAGCAGCAGAGAACAGAAAACAAACCTGGAGAAATAGGGGAAGACCTTGAAGAAAGGTTGAGAGCAGAAATGACAGGAGGAAGAGCCACCCCTCGAACAGAAAAGCCTCACAAAAGTAGGAAACAGAAGGCGAAATCCAGAGTCACCCCTCTTTCACAACTAGAAAGAAACAATAACCAAGCAAATATTGCAAGGAAAAAGGCGAAAGCAACAAACCCCAGGCGAAAAACAGAAAGAGAGAAAGAACAGGGAGGTTACGGAGAAGAGAAACCGTTTTTCTTCAATATGAAATTCAAAATAAAGAGGCTGAGAGAAACGGGGCAATTAAAACCAATTAATGAAGGTATTAAACCCTCGCACGTTCCCAAGAACAGAGCGCTAATACAAAAGCGCGTGCTTTCGGAAGAAAACGTTCCACATTCAAAAAAGAAGATTCCACAAAGAAAGAAGTCGACAAATGCTCGAGTTCGGCTTCACTAAGAAGGATCGAAGTCTTAAGAAACTAGGACTCAACCTCAAAAAGAAAGACCGAGCTCGAGCAGGGGCACTGTTCACACCCTGGGTCGAGCTATCCGATCCGGGATGTTCAGTAACAAAGCGACTGACCTCTTCAGGTCAGGCTATCCGACCTCTTCTCAAAGAGCTCGGCCAAATCGACAGGAAAGCCCAGTAAAGGGCCCAAATAGAGGAACACGATCCAAATCCAAAGGCAGTCCAAGCCTATAGAGATAAAGGCGGTTCCCTTAAAGATAAGCTGACCTCGCCCAAAGATAAGATAAGATAAAATAGGATAACTAACTTATCTTATCTAAAAGGGTCACTCCACACCATTATAAATACACTGGAGACCCAGGTATAACTGATACTCTGATTCTACATGAAAATCCTGCTAATACCCTTGCTAACTTAAGCATCGGAGTCCCTTGCAGGTAGCCCCACCCTCCGGTGACAAAGGATCAGTAGTGCAGCTAGATCAACACGTCGGACACAATAGCTCCGGCCGTCACTCACCAGCCGGAAACATCATCTCCGACCAGCACAGAAGATCTCGTCCGAGATCTACCTACAGTTTCAAGTAACCCTCGGAACAGTAGCAGTAACTTCTTTGCTCAGTTCATTGTCCAAAAAGACTAACTGAAAATGCTTAGTCCATTTTTTGTTAATATATACCTTAATATGGGCTTGCACCAATAAAACACTCATCAAATCAAACTTTGAGCTTTTAACCCAACCAAATGTGTGTGTGTGTGTGTCACCATAAAAAATATGATTATTATTTTCCAAACTCAACACATCCTAATTCTAGTACACCAAGAACTTGTAATAATTCTAATACTGCTACTACTTATATTTGTAATAAGAATTCTTCTCTTGAACCCTGGTATAAATGTTTATACCACCGTGTAATAAAACCTATAGTTTCTATTTTAAACCAATGCAATATATCTCATGCTCCTACTTCTACTTTTTAACATATATGTGAAATATGCTCTATGGCAAAAATGCATAAGATACCAATTCCCCTCACTGATTATGTGTATACCTGATAGAAAAACTATCGTTGGTCTAGAATTTCATCAATAGAAAATCATGTCATAGTATAGTCCTAGACCAACATATAATCCTTTTGATCAAATTTTGATATGGTTGTCACAAGTTCAATGATGAGTGGATATTTTATACGCTATTTGGTATCATTTTCATATAGTTTTTAGTATGTTTTTGTTTAAATTTTATTAAGTTTTCATAGGTTTTAGTGCAAAATTCACATTTTTGGATTCTACTTTGAGTTTGTGTGTTTTTATGCAATTTTAGGTATTTTCTGGCTGAAATTGAGGAGCTGAAGCAAAAGTCTGATTCAGAGATAGAGAAAGCACTGCAGATGCTGTCTCGATCTGACCTCATTTCACTCGAAAGAGCTTTTCTGAAGCTACAGAAATCCAAATAGAGCGTTCTCAATGGCTATAGAAAGGTAACATCCAGAGCTTTTTAGCAATGCATAATAGTCTATACTTTTCTTCAGAATTGAAGGCCTAAAACTTGCATTCAACGCTAGCCTCCTGTCCTATTATGGCGTCCAACGCCCAAAGGAGAAGAGACCAGCGTCCAACGCCTATAAAGGACCCCCTAGCCAGTGTTCAATGCCCTAGAGGCCTCCTAGCACGTGGATCTCAATCCAGCTCAGCCCAAACA
Organism: Arachis ipaensis; assembly: GCF_059453495.1. Classification (NCBI taxonomy): domain Eukaryota; kingdom Viridiplantae; phylum Streptophyta; class Magnoliopsida; order Fabales; family Fabaceae; genus Arachis; species Arachis ipaensis. The sequence goes on along the minus strand of NC_142435.1, from coordinate 116,694,023 downwards.
CTCACCAAGTGGGCCCCAAAAGTGGATTTTGACACTAAAAGACTATTTTACCCTTCTTATATAATCCTTAGTCACTAGTCTAGTATTTATTTGAGAACTTTTACATATTTTACAGGCTTTTATGCCCTATTTTCATTTATCATTGTATTTTCTATCAGTATGAGTTTTTAAACCTCCTAGGTTGAGGGGAGGAGCCCTGCTGAGTTTTATGGATTAATAAAGTACTACTGTTCTACCTCAATACGTGTTTGATTCTCTATTCTAAGATGTATATCCGTTCTTCATCATTATGAATACGTTGAACCAGTATAAGGTTATCTCATTCTATAAGGGTTCAGAGTGAGTCTTTCATCGGACAATGATGAACCACTAGCTTAATTATACATGTCTTAGACGGCTAATCCACCACTTCGTTGGGGACTTCTCGAGACATCAGTTCAGCCGAGGTATGGAGAGATTAGATTCCTTGTGGTAAAGGCTAGAACCAAAGGCACGGCATCCTCTGATCTGAAAGATTCGACCTTGTCTGTGGCATTTTGAGTAGGATCACAAAAGAGAATAAACTGCAGGAGCTTCACCCTCAATCAGAATGGATCCGCACTAACCCTGGGGTTCAGATCTGGAAGAGCATTAGAAACCTTGTAATAGAGGCGTTGATCACATACAGCCTGCCATAGAAGAAATCATTCACAGTTGGCGTAGATAGTGATATGGAATTAATCCAGAAGAATAAAGCATCTTTGAAGCCTTAACCATTTTCTTATCATTGCATTCACCTTCAATTGAGTAACGTTATCTTTATTTTACTTTTATGTGCTTTAAACAAACAAACAGCTTTTCTATCCGCCTGACTAAGATCTACAAGATAACCACAACTTGATTCAAGCCAACAATCCTCGTGGGATCGACCCTGACTCACTCAGGTATTACTTGGACGACCTAGTGCACTTGCTGGTTCAGTTGTGCGAAGTGTAATTCCGCGCATGAAATTTTTGGCGCCGTTGCTGGGGATTGTTCGAGTTTGGACAAACTAACAGATTATCTTGTTGTTTAGATTAGGTATTGTTTTTAATTTTTTGAGTATTTATTTTCTTCTTCTTTTTTTTTTCGAAAAATAAAAAAAAAATTTCAAAAACCTTTTCTTTTCTTTATTTAATCTTTATTTTTGGTTTGAGTCTCTTATTTGTGTTCTTGTTGAATTTTCGAATTTCTTGTGTCCTTCTTCTATACATTTTCAAAAATAGTGTCTTTTATTTGAGTCTTGGGTCAATCTTCAAGAATTTAAACTACTAAGCTTGATATGCAAGAAATCTTAAGGTGCAAAAAACTAAATCAAAGCAAGGTATAAGTAAATGCAATCTAGCAAGGGAACATATAAATCTATTTCTACTCTAGAACTAAGTAAACAACTAAACTAACCATAACAAGAATCAAACAATTGGAATTTTTGGGTTCAAATATGAATTATAAAAAGTACTCTTGGCTAAGGCATAGGAATTAGGATCACCATCCTTGTCTAATAACCATATATTGACAATTATGAGGAACCAAGCTCATTAAGTCTACTTCTACAAGTGAAGTATGTCAAATAGCTTGATCAATTTCAACTCATAAATCCTAATCCATCTACAATGGGCATAGTAGTAGATTAGTGTCAATGGGTATCAATTTGACTACTAAGGGTTCTCAAATCACCAATTCAATTAGACTCAATGACTCAAGGTCACCCAATTCCCTTAGTCTAGGACAAGAGTATAGAAAACTACCCTTGCAGAAATCGCCAGTCATGATTTCATTAATGAGTCACGTGCTGGGCGTCACGCGTGTGCGTCATATGAACTCCTCGGGCCACGTGTACGCGTCAGTCATGCGTATGCGTCGGTGGGGTTTCGCATCACCACGCGAGTGCGCCAGCTTATGCGCGCCAGTCTCAGCTACACACGGCGGCACGTGCACGTCAGCCACGCGTGCGCGTCACCACCAATTTTCAAAACACATCACGGCATCGAATGGTAATAGAAGAGGATTAAAATTTGGCATTTTTTGTGTTAAAGAAGCATGTTTTAAACCATGAAGCAAAATTAGGAAGGAAACACAAAAACATGCAATTTAGATGAATAAGTTTGAAAAATATTGATAAAATCCACCAAATTATACACAAGATAAACCACAAAATTGGGGTTTATCAAATCTCCCCACACTTAAACTAAACATGTCGTCATGCTAAAAATTAAAAGACCAAAGAACATAGGAGAATGAGATTTATGAAATGTAATTTACCTACATGGATGCAACTAATGCAAATGCTTCTATCTACTTGGTTAAGAGTAAATCAATCTTCCAATAACATATATGAATATATAGGGCCAAGGTGATATGATGATTCATGAACTCTACGAATTCAAATATCAGAATGGAATGTAAACAACTTGCAAGAGGAAAACTTGTGAAAGCAGGGAACAAGGAGTTGAGCATCGAGCCCTTACCGGAAGTGTATCCGCTCTAGTCGCTCGAGTGTATAGGGTTGATTCACTTAATTCTCTTCTAATCATGCTTTCCAAGATTTGTCTTTCATCTAACAATCAACAGTTATTTGGTGCATGCATACATTTATCATGAGGGCTTATCTTTAGGTTGTAATAGGGCTAGGGTCAAGGTGGGATTGTATTTGGTCAAGTGAGCTTGAAATTTGAATCTTTGATTAACCTAAGCTCTCACCTAACACAAATAACAACCTATACAACTCAAATATAAACCTAACTACCCATTTATTTACTTTTCACACACTCATGCATTCTCCTTCAATTCATAACCCATATGCATTGGTTATTATTGGCTTCACCTTAGGGCATTTTGTTCCCTTTTTATTGCTTTTTTTTTCTATATATTTTTTTCTTTTATTTTTCTATTTCTTTTTCTACATATTTTTTTTCTTTTATTTTTATCTTTTTCTTTTGATGAATTATATACAATGGTACCAGTGTATATGGTCTAAACATTCAATGCATGAGTATGTACCTAATTCTCAATATTTTCAATAAAAATACAAAAACACACTTTTACCGCTACCAACGTTCCCAAGCTTCCCTCCCGCTTAAGTGACACACACTGCCTAAACTAATCAAAGATCCAAATTAGAGGACATTTATTATTTTTAACTTAGGGGTGGTGATGTGCTAAATTAAAGAACAAAAGGGGGTTGAACATGGGCTTAAAATTGGCTAACAATGGTAAATAAAAGATAAGGCTATTTAGGTAAGTGACCTATTGAAATAACGGCCTCAGTCATCTAAATGCATCCATACACAAAATAATGGATATAAGGAATCAAACAAATCAAGGATTACAATCATAGAAAGAGAACAATGCACACAAGAATGGAAATAAGTGGTTATATGATGTAACCATGCAATTAAGCTCAAAACTCACATGCTTGCATGTTCTTAGCTCAAAAACCTGTTCCAAAATTAATTCCTTCAAGCAAGTTCAACACAAAATTTTTTTTTCAAATTGGTAGGATATCCTAAAAACAGTTTCTTGGAAAAGAATCATCACTCTCACCAAGTAGTTCTAACACAAAGACAAGTGGAATATGTACAAGCTCTAAAACTATCATGCAATGCAAATAACTTCAAAAAGCAAATTATGCTAACTAACAAAGACAACTAAGATATGGGTATTGGAGAAAGGGGTTGTTACCTACGAAAGTCAGTAAATGACCTCCGCACACTTTAGAGATTTACATGGTCTTCCGTGCCATCAGTAATGCGCAAGGTGGGGTTGGGGTCGGCACTTCTACTATCCATCTCTTGAGTGCTCACTTCGCTTTGGTCTGAAGTGGATTCTTAAGTATCTAGCTCTTTCATAGGTGGATTAGCGTGACCCAAGAGCTTCTTCAAGTAGGCATAGCAGTGTTTGTTTCGCCGCTCATTCCGGTCTACCTTTTGAGTGAGCTCAACAAGCAATTGGTAGGATGACTTCTGTGGTGCCGATGAGGTGGTTGGAATGTCGGAAGGAATGGCCATATCGAGGCTTGCGGTTTGATACACTACTATTTTATGATATATTTTGGACTGAATTTAGTGGGTTTTGTCAACTATTCTCACACTTGTTCATGTAAATTGCATTTTTTAAGTTTCCTTCCTAATTTCATGCTATAATTGAAAACATTCTTCCTTGGCCTTAAAATTGCTAATTTTAATACTCTCTTATTATCATTCGATGCTGTGATATATGTGTTAAGTGTTTTCAGGTTTTATAGGGTAGGAATGGCTTAGAGGATGGAAAAGAAGCATGAAAAATTGGAAGAAACACAAAGAATTAAGGATTTTAGAATCTGATAGCGACACGCACGCGTGGATGACGCGTACGCGTGATGAGCGTCACGTGCTGCACTTAACAGAACTCGCTGGGGGCGATTTCTAGGATGATTTGGACCCAGTTTCAAGCCCAAAAACACAGACTAGAGGCAGGGATGGAGCTGAGACTGAACACACTTCACTTTTCATTTTAGTATTTTATTAGTTTTGAATTCTAGTGAGAGAAACTCCTACTTCTCTCTAGGGTTTTGGCATTTTTATTTTGATTTTCAAATTGGATCTTGAGAAAGCTGCTGCTACCTTCATTCCTCATCATTTTACTTCTAGTTTCTTCTTTAATTCCCTTAATACTCTTTTCCATTTGGTTATTAAATTCATGTCTGGATCTTGTTACTCTTGAATTTTATTAATGCATTGAATTATTTTTATGTTTATTTTTATTGCTTGTTTGATCATTGTTAATTATTGTTAGTACTAATTTTGATTTAATTAATTTCTTATAATTATCATGTCTTTTATTTACAGCTACCATGTATTTGTGAAAATGGCATTCATGTTATCATGTCTTTTATTCATGGTTTGGGCCCACACTCTAGCCTCAACAGTAAGCGTTTGTGCCGAAATGCACTTAGGTCGGGCCTTGGCTCTCCCTTGGGTCCAATGTTCTCCCTGTTGGGCAATGACCCTAATGACAGAACCCCAATCAAAACCGAGTCTGCTGCGCTGTAGTAGGGCCTCTTGGTAACCATCCGTCCCATCTGGCACTGGCAAAACTTTAAGTATCCGCTGAATTGCTTCCTCTGACATGGGGACTTGCTTCCGGTGCACAAGAATTGACTGAAGAGAAGGTGAGTGATAGTTGGAGTAGAACTCCACCACCCAAGAAAGATTAGTTTCCTGCGGTCTCCAATTGAGAAATCCCCATTGCCGCCGCTCGATACGGGGCACCACAAACTGAACAAGGTACTCCATAGGAAGGAGAAGATATTCAAAGTGGTAATTCCTTTCAACCAAAATAGAGAACGTTAGCTCACAAAAGCAATTGGTGAACCTTGCAGAGTCTTTTGTAGGGTTGCCCTTCTCTGCCTCATCAATATGAATGACCCTTTTTACCCTCTTGGAGGGAGGTTTAACTTTTGGTGTAGGGTGCATCTTGGTTGTTATTCTTTGAGGTGCTCTTTGTAGGCGACTTTTTCGAAGCCTTTTCCTTGCCCTTTTTTGTGGCCATCCTGAAAAAGGAAGGAAAAGGGGAAACATTAAGCTCAGAGAAACAACAACTTAAATAATAACATGCAAGTGAGAAATAATGCCACAAAGAAACAAAGCGTCCTGAAGACATGGCAGCTGCAACATGTAAGGAAGACAACAATATAGTAATAGAGGCATATCACTAGCATGAGATGCAAGAGTGAGAGAAGCATGCAAATGTAAAGCATGAGAAGAATGGGATCAAGCATCAATAACAACAATGAGTAACACATGCAAGAAAGGTACTAAACACAAGAAAAATCATTCACCCAGTCTAACCCCAAGACAATGAAGCATGCAAATGGAGTAAGGTGGAGTTAGAGAAGTTGGAATCACTAATCTTGCAATATGCTACAAAGAAGCAAGTCATAGATAATGAGCACATAGATGGTAAAGCAAGTGTAATGAGAAAGAAGCACTAAGTTAAAAGAAAGAGGCCAAAATGGCCCAAGGTGGTATAGGTACTTTTTTACAAACACTTGGTGTGCATGTTGTAAACAGCAAGCAAGTTAAGCAATTTCAAGTATGCAATTGACCCATAAGAACAACTAACATAAGAACACCGCATAGCACAAACAAGCAATGAGAGATTAAAACAACTACCAATGCAAATGGAAATACATTCAAGTTCAACACCCAAGCAAGAATGTAAAAAGAAAGAAAAGAAACAAAAATGAATTACAAATAACAAAATCAAAATGCAACTAAGAAGAAAGAGAGTAGAGTAATTAAATGCAATTATAAAGAGGGAATTTTAAAAAGCCAAAAGAGTGAGAAGAGAAACAAGACCTTGAAAGGAGGAAGAATGTGAGGTTGAGTGTAAGTGAGAATAGGAGAAGAGAGAGGAGAAGAAGAGAGGAGAGAAAAGATTTGGGACCGTCAGAGGTGGTGGTCACCGGTGGTTGAGGTCATCGGTGGTTGTGGGTGGAGAAGAGGTGGTAAGGTGAAGCAAGAAGAAAGGAAGAAGGAGTAGAGGAAAAAAGTGAGGAAAGAAGAGAAACAGGGCGCGATGCACTATAGCTGCGTCGACAGTATGACGCATGCACCTCATTCACGCGTACGCGTAGAAGGTGGAAAAAGAAGAGTGACGCGTGAGCGTCGTCCACGCCTACACGTTGGAAAGTAGAAATGGAAAGGGACGCGTACGCATCAGGTACACATACTGATGCGTGAGCATCTTTTCTATCTTTTTCTTGTGAAATTGCATTTGAATTGTCAAGTTTAATCAAAATTTAAATACCTTTCAGCCAGTATGATTTCTACTTTGAGTTGTGTGCAATTCTACTTATTTTAGGTAGTATTCTGGACGAATTTGACAGAGTTTTCGTGAAGGAACGAGGCCACAGCAGAATAAGGAGGTGAAGCCAAACTTGGGATTCTCCAAGTTTGGCACCATACACCCATTCTCCAAGAATTGCTTGCTAGCTTGTTGAAGCCAGACTCAAGTTTGGCGCTAAGGATGAAGAATGGAGGAATTGCTTGCTGGCTTCTTGAAGCCAAACTTGAGTTTACTTAAGTTTGGTACCAAGCAAGAGAACTTGAGGAATGCTTCACGTATCATTCAAAGCCAAACTTAAGTTTACTCAAGTTTGGCGCCAAGCAAGAGAACTTGAAGAATGCTTCACGTATCATTCAAAGCCAAACTTGAAGCTTTCTAAGTTTGGCGTCAACCTTTACAAATTAGGTGGTCCCCCATTCGTCCAAAGGCTTGCACGGATTGCTTAATGATTTGATTAAACTTTATATTTTTATTTTAAAAATAGGAAATATATTATTTAGTTTTAGAAAATATATTTTACATTAATTAGGATTAGATATAAAAGGGAAAAGAAATCAGCCCTTCGGGCTCTTCTCTTCTCTTACCTCATTCCGCAATCTACAGTTTTTCTGAATCCTAGTTTTCTCTCTGAACCATGAGCAACTAAACCTCCACTGTTAATGTTAGGAGCTCTGTCTATTGTATGGATTGATACTATTATTTTGCTATTTTAATTCATGTATTGATTTCTATTTCAAGAATTGTTTTCGTTCTTTATCTTATGAGTCTGGGTAGAACGGAAGTATGACCCTTGTTCTAATTGAGTTCTTGCATAACTTGGAAAAGCTCTTTACTTGAACAACAACTTGAAAACAATTTCTCCTAAATTTCTAATTATCTGGACTTAACGGGATACGTGACATATAATCCTCTTATATTTAGGTAATTAGGGTTTTGTGGCATATAAACTAGAATTGAACTTCACCCTCTAATTGGAATTAAGTGACCAAGGAATTGGCGGTTGATGAAGGTTAGAAGAGACTGAAAATGTCTAAGGAATTAGGGTTTAGTCACATATAGTTTGCCATGAATTGAATCTTGCATGATTAAAATAGTTAGTAAGAAAAGTCAATCCGGAAGATAGATATCTCAGAAGCCTTAACTGTTTTCTCCATATTATTCACAACCTGTTTATTGCTTACCTTCTGATATTCTGAATTTACTATTAATACTTTTGAACTATCAAAACTTTTTTTTGTTTTTCTAACTAAGTAAATCATTTAACCATTGTTACTTAGTCCATCAATCCTTGTGGGATCGACCCTTACTCACCTGAGTATTACTTGATACGACCCGGTGTACTTGCCGGTTTGTTTGTGGAATTTAAATTTCGCACCACGTACGTGTGGGGCAAAGTCATGCTTTTCGCATAGAGGTAGCATAAGACTCGTGCAACTCTCTGGTTTTTGTACCAGCGAGCTGTTGCAGCAGATACGACGTGTGCGCCTCGGCGACGCACACGCGTGGAAGGCGAAAATGACAACTGACGTGTAAGCATCGTCCACGCCTACGCGTGGATGGAAATTGTGCTCCGTGCATGGATTTCGCATAGTATCCGTGCAACTCTCTGGTTTTTGTACCAGGGGCTCCAAGGTCAGCTTACAACGCATGCGCGTCGTCCATGCTTATGCGTGGAGTTGCAAAAAGGGACAGGGGACGTGTAGGCGTCAGCTGACATGCACGCGTGGGAGGGATTGTGCTTCTGGCTCCCCACCCACACAATTCCATCACAACTCTCTAGTTTTTGTACCAAGAGTTGCGGCAATGAATTCGACGCGTATGTGTCCTCAATGCTTACGTGTGGAACGCCCCCTCCCCCCCTCTTTTTTTCAAAAACATGAGGAAAGACAATTATAACATAATCTTGGCATTCATTCAAGCTAGATACTTCAAAAACACTTAAAATTTCATGCAATACTCAAAATTAAGCATTTTCTTCAAAATTACCAATTTAAACAAACCAAGATCAATGAAATCCTCATGAAGATTCTAACACGCTCAACAAAATCAAACAAACTCAAGCACACTTTAACAAATTCAACAAAGACTCTAAAACTACATGCAAGAAACTATGTTCAAGGAGGATCATACCATGGTGGGGTGTCTCCCACCTAGCACTTTTCTTTAACGTTCTCAAGTTGGATGGTCATGAGCTCAAGAATCTCCTCCTTTGGGTGCATCCTCAAGAAGGAACACCTCCAATTCCTTTGGTGACTTATGACCATGATACTTTTTTACCCTGTGGCCATTCACTCTAAATGTTGCAAAACTTTGAGGGTGGAATAGCTCAACCACTCCATAGGGCTTCACTTTTTTCACTTTAAAGGGACCATCCCACCTTGAACGGAGCTTTCTGAGCATGAACCTGAGTCTAGAATTGTAGAGAAGAACTTCATCACCCTCTTGGAAATCTTTCTTGCGAATATGGAGATCATACCATGGTGGGTTGTCTCCCATCTAGCACTTTTCTTTAACGTCCTTAAGTTGGACGGTCCATAAGCTCAGTCCTCTTCCTTTGCTGGATCCGCTGATGACTTGCATCATCTACCCTTCTTTCTTGTATAAAGAAGATCATAAAAGAGCATAAATCTCATTTGATTAGTACAATTCATGCATTATTTGATGAATATTATGGTACACTACTTTGAGATGAGTTGTGCTGAATTTCAGGTGAGAAAGGCATCAAAAATAGGTAGAAGACAAACAAGAAGCTGGGCGTGTGAAACTGGCGTGCCACTTGGAGCAAACGCCACAAAAATGTACTGGCGTGGCACGCCAGGGACTGGGCGTGGCACGCTAATACATTTTTCCAGAGAGCTACAATAGAGGACACAAAAGGGGCGTGGCACGCCAGATTGGACGTGGCACTCCTGACTCACCATTCCAAGAAGAACCTCCACTATGGCGTGCCACTTAGTGTCGAAGGGTGGCACGCCAGCTCCAAGAAGCCACTTCGGAGTGCCACTTGAGAACCCAGGCGTGGCACGCCAAGCTTGAAGAGTTCACAAATCCATGGGCGTGCCACTTGAACAGCATGGCGTGGCACGCTAGTACAACAATCCAGAGAAGGGGTTGAAGGCAATTGAAGACTGGGCGTGGCACTTGAAGACAAAGGCATGTCACGCCAACTCCTCAATCTCACTTGGTGTGCTACTTGAGCAACCAGGCGTGGCACGCCAATGCACAAAGGACCAAAAGCAAGGACTGGGCGTGCCACTTGGTATCGAAGACGTGGCACGCCAACCTTAGCATTTCACTATGGCGTGCCACTTGAAGGCTGAGGTGTGGCACGCCAACTACTGGAACCAAGACAAGATCATGGGCGTGGCACGCTGGTATAAGTTTCCAGAGAGGATGAAAGAGGCCAATTACATGGGGCATGCCACTTGATATCGAAGGCGTGGCACGCCACTCACTTTTCTTCACTTGGGCATGCCACTTGAACCCCAGGCGTGGCACGCCAGTGTCATTCAGAGAGCAAAGAAGCATTGGGGCGTGCCACTTGAGTTTGTGGCGTGGCACGCCAAACAGAGGAACCACTCACTTACAAAAGGGGCGTGGCACGCCAGACCCTGGGCGTGCCACGCTAGTGCAACTTTCCAGAGAAGCTTAGCCAAGCATAGAGCAAGGGCATGGCATGCCAGACCCTGGGCGTGGCACGCCAGTTCAAGTTTCCAGAGGCAAAGAAAAGTGGAAAAAGGCAAAGGGTGTGCCACTTGAGTTCGAAGGCGTGGCACGCCAACATAAGAATTCCACTATGGAGTGCCACTTGAGTTCGAAGGCGTGGCACGCCAAGGTTGATAGAGAGATGAGCGTGTCACTTGAAGGATTAAGGCGTGGCACGCCAAGCTAGAAATGAAGGGCACGTGACACGCCAGTAAAGCGCCAGCCACACGCCAGCTGAGAAGTCACGCTTATTGAGTGTTTTCTATCCAACTAGGAGTAGTATAAATACCCCCAAGGAGTACTGAAGAAGGGGGTTAAGCAAGCAGTTTTAGATCCACTTTTACACTCCACTTTTGAGTACTTTTTGAGCTATGAGTAGCTAACTTCCCTCTCATTGAGAGAGGGAGCTCTGTTGTACTTGATGGATTGATAATAGTAAAATTCTTCTTCTCTTCATCTTCTCTTTGATTTGCTAGAAGGAATTTCGTTCTTAATGCTTAATGTTCAATGATCTTGGAAAAGAGATTGAATGCAATTGGGTTTCATGGGAACCTTGGGAAAGAAAACATGAAACCATGCTTGAAATCCCTTCTCACACTTGAATAGAATCTGGGTTTTGGTGTTTGGATATGTGACATATAATCCTCCCTCTACTTGGACCTATAATGGTGTGTGGTATAATCAGGGACCAAGCATATCTCTCTTCATGAGCAATTAGACCAAGGAATTGGCTATTGATCAAGATCTGAGAGATTGAGTCACCAAGAGATTGGGGCTCAATCAATCATGATTGCCAAGAGGTCAATGAGTTGCATGATTGAAGAGGATATAAGCTAGATTTGATCCAAAGAGACAACATCTCCCAATCTCAATAAATTTCCCCCTTTCTTATCTATCCATTTCTTTTCAGCTTAATTTTACATTCAGCAATTCCCCATTCCCATTTACGTTCAAGTCATTTATGATTTTGCACTTTACATTCTGCCATTTATATTTCTGCACTTTATTGCTTTTCTTTATATTCTAGCCATTTACATTTATGTCATTTACAATTCTGCACTTCACAATCCTATTGATCCGCTTGACTAATTCATCAATTAATTAAAACTGCTCAAATTTTCCAATCTCTGTGGATACGATCCCACTCTACTGTGGGTTATTACTTGATGATAATTTTGGTGCGCTTGCCCAAAGAACTAATTCACCAATTTTGAATGGGGGTGTGAATTGGATTCATCAAGTTTTATGGCACTGTTGCCGAGATTTGGCTTAAATTTGACAGTGATTAAATTGATTGGAGAGCTAGATTAAGTAATTTAAATTCCTTGTTATTTTAGTTTCTTTTATTTAGCACCTTTTATTTATTTTATTTTATTTTAATTTTTATTTTGAGTTATATTTCTTCCTTCTTTAATTACTTTTATTCGTCATCTGTATTTCCACTCTTCTAAATGTTTGATTAATTGCACCACTCACACTAACAACCACTCTAACAAGAGTAATTTCTTCATTCATTTTCTTTCTTGCTTTTTGCCTTGTTGGTTGTATGACAGGTAGGAGAAGCAGGGCTTTAACTTCCTTTGATTCTGAACCTGAGAGGACCTTTCTTAGCTTAAGGAGGGAAGCAAGAGGGAAGGAAGTTGTTGGTACTGAGGAAGAGGAAGAATATTTTCAAACAGACATGGAGGATAATATGGAGAACCACCATGAAGAAGAAGCTCACAACCATGCCAGAGAAGGCCTAGTCAATCATGATGGGCAAGAAAGGAGAGTCTTAGGCTCCTACATCAACCCAAACCCAGAAAATTTTGGCAGCAGCATCCTGAAGCCAACAATTCATGCCAATAATTTTGAGCTGAAGCCTCAGCTCATCACACTTGTTCAGAATAATTGCTCATATGGAGGAAGTGCCCAAGAAGACCCTAATCAACATCTCAACACATTCTTGAGGATATGTGATACTGTAAAGTCCAACGGGGTACACCCTGACATCTACAAACTACTCTTGTTCCCTTTCTCACTCAGAGATAAGGCAGGAAAGTGGTTGGAATCATTCCCCAAGGATAGCCTAACTACATGGAAGGAGGTCATGAACAGATTCCTTGCAAGATTTTACCCTCCACAAAGAATCAATAGGCTGAGAGCTGAGGTGCAAACTTTCAGACAACAAGATGGAGAAACACTCTATGAGGCCCAGGAGAGATTCAAAGATCTGACAAGAAGATGCCCACCGAAAATGTTCAATGAGTGGGTACAACTACATATCTTTTATGAAGGACTATCCTATGAAGCAAAGAAGGCAGTGGATCATTCTTCAGGAGGCTCACTCAACAAAAAGAAAACCATTGAAGAGGTCATAGATGTCATTGAGGCTGTAGCTGAAAATGAGTATTTCTATGCTTCAGAAAGGACTCAGAATAAGGGAGTGCTAGAACTCAACTCTGTAGATGCTTTGTTAGCTCAGAACAAGGCAATTGCAGCTCAAATAGCAGCTCTAACCAAGAGGATGGAGGCCAATCAAGCCTCAGTCATTCAAGACCAAACTCCTCAACAAGAAGGGAATGCACCAGAATCTGAAGGTGATGATAAACCCCATTTGTAGGGTTTATCTTGTGTTGGATTTAGAGGGTTTTATGATCTTTTCCCACATTTATTCAATGAAATAGCATGGTTTTGTAAATTCTCCTTAAATTGTGCTTAAGAGTGAAAACATATTTTTAGGTCGTAAAATAGCTAAATTCAATTCACCTTAATTCCATTAGATGCCTTGATATGTTTGTTAAGTGATTTCAGATTTAGGAGGCAAAGATTGGATCAAGGGAATGAAGGAAAAGCATGTAAAAATGGAGAACTCATGAAGAAATGAAGGAATCGCAAAAGCTGTCAAGCTGACCTCTTCGCACTTAAACGACCATAACTTGAGCTACAGAGGTCCAAATGATGCGGTTCCAGTTACGTTGAAAAGCTAACATCTGGGGCTTCGAAATGATATAAGATTTGCTATAGTTGAATTCGCGCATAGGGGGGAGCACGTGCATGGTGCGTGGATGCGCCGATGGTGGCACATGCTTCACTTAGTGCAACCCGTGGCCAGCGATTTTAGAAGCCTTGTGGGCCCAATCCAACTCATTTATGATGCTATTTAAGCCAAGGATTGAAGGGGAATCAAGATACTTTACATACTTTTGATCATTAGTTTAGTTTAGGTTAGTTCTAGAGAGAGAAGCTCTCACTTCTTTCTAGGATTAGGAGTAGGTTAGATCTAGATTAGGAATTCTTAGATCTAGTTTAATTTCATGCTTTGATTTACTTTTCATTTTGCAATTCTTCTTCTTCTACCTTTCCTCTCTCTAGTTTAGCATTTAATTCATGTAATTCTCTACTTTTATATTGATGCACTTTTGTTCTTCTATTTTTATTTCAATGCAATTTATGATTCATGTCTCTTTATTGTTCATTTGATTTGTTGTGTTTAATTCCTTGCAATTGAGTAGTGTAGATTTACTTTCCTTGAACTTTTTACTTTGCTTTCCTTTCATGCCTTCCAAGTGTTTGATAAAATGCTTGGTTGGATTTTAGAGTAGAATTTTAGTGCTCTTGGCTTGGGAAGGTAACTTAGGAATTCTTGAGTTGCTAATGTCCAAGTGATTGACGATTGGGAGCCATTAACTCTAGATCTCACTAATTGATTTGGTGGAGAACTAGGACTTATGGACTTGGATTGATATAGCTCACTTGACTTTCCTCTACTATTAGTTAGGGGTTAACTTAGTGGGATTGATCCTTGCCAATTCTCATGTTGTGGTTAGTGATTAGGATAGAGATCCTTGACCACCAAACCTTGCCAAGACCTTTTTAGCTATTAGTTTACTTCCTTGTCATTTACCTTTCATGTCTCTTACCAAAAACCCCAAAACATACCTCATAACCAATAACAAGGCACTTTATTGCAATTCCTAGGGAGAACGACCCGAGGTTTAAATACTTCGGTTTATAGATTTTTGGGGTTTGTACTTGTGACAAGCACAATTTTTGTATGAAAGGACTATTGTTGGTTTAGAAACTATATTGTAACGAGATTTCATTTGAGAATTCTAAACCACACAAAAGTCCAATCATAAAAATGGTGCCGCCGCCGGGGATTTGCAATGGTGTTGTATTATTGGTTATTATATATATGTGAATATTATGAATATGTTTGCCTTTTGCCTCTTTGTTAGTTCTTGCTAGTTTTAGGATTTAATTTCCTTTCTTCTTATTTGATTTTGTTTTTATTTTCTCTTACTATCATGAATTCTCACTTTGGCTATGAGTTTGGTTCTAATTGTGTTGTAGAAAATGTGGACTTTAATGACAACATGTACCAAGGATGGAACACTTCATGATGGGAGGATCCTCAAAGAATTGATCACTCCTATGGGCAACAACCTCCGGATACTTATAGGTATAACCACCATCTTAATGCATGTCAATTTGATAGCTATGGTGAATCTTTTTGTGATAATCAAGTACCACCACCATATGCTTATGACTCTTATCCTCAACTTGAACCTCAACCATACTCACAAGAATTTCCATACCAAACACCTTCCGATGATCCATATCCTCCATATGACCAATAACCCATACCATACTCTTATGGCCATTATAAGCAAGAACCTTTAGAACCACCACAACCTTATCATGACTACTATGAAGAACCACCTCAATGCACACCATCTCCATACCCTTACTTTGAAGAACCACCTTCCTACTATGAACCCTTTCTCCAAAATAATGAACCCTCTTATCTACCCCAAGTCCCAATAGATGATTCTCTCACCTTGCTACTTCAAGGCCAAGTGGATATGCAAAGGAACACCTTAGAGTTTGTGACTAACTTGACCAAGGTAGTGCATACTTTAGCCTACCAATGCTTAAACACTCAAGGTGGTTCTATAGCTACATATGAAGAATCAATTGAAGATCATAGCATGAAGGAGAGATTGGAAACTCCGGTGGGTGATGAGGGATGTTACTTTATGTTAGAACAATTGGAGAAGCCTATGATCATTAAAGAAAAAGAAGAAGTGGTTGAAGATTTGGGAGATGTTGAAAGTCCATGGGAATGTAGCATCATAGAGAACTTTTCCAAGAAGCTTGATATTGATGTTGAGGAGGGTGCGCAACCTCCAAGGCACATCATCATTGGAGACTTGAAAGAGGCTTATCAAGAGATGGATTCAATCATGGACGAATTCTTATCTATAATTAAATCATCTTCCATTGGACATGAAGTTGAAATTATAGAAGAAATTATAGAAGAATGTGCACAACCTTCCATACCCTTGGTGAGCAATGATAAAGAGAATGAATTGGAAAAGAGCTACCAAAGGGAAAAAGTTGAATTGGTGTATATCAAAATTGAAGAATATGAAGAGGTTGATCAAGAGATGAATTCAGTCATCAATAAATTCCTATCCGAAATTGAATCACCTCTCATTGGGCAAGAAATTGAAGTTCTTGAAGACAACACCAAGCCAAGTGATAAAAAGGGAAAGGTTGAAATTGAGGAAGCTTGCGAAGAGGTGGAAACAACTAAAGAAGAGCCTAAAGAAGTAGACCTCACATTGTCTAAGTGTGGGGAGGTCTCCCTTCATCCAACACAACATTCAAGTGGGTAAAATTCTTATCCTTAAGCTTTACTTTCTCACTTGAATATGGTTTAATTAAAAATGATGGTCAACTTAGAGCTCTTTGTGGAATTAAGAGTAAAAAGGAGTTGTGTAGTGCCTGGAGGTTTGGAATTAGGCTCATCAAGGTCAAAACTTCAAAGTATAGGGACTATGATTGGATGAATGCTACTTTACATGGGTCTAGAAAGAAGACTTGGTGCGCTAAAGAGAATTCTACTTGTCATACTTGTCAACCACCCGAAAGGAAAATTCATAATGATCAACTTCAAGACGGGTGTGAAAATAAAGTGTGGGATCCCGGATCGCACAAGGAGAATCAATTTTGGGAGCCTATGGTTTGTGAAGAACTCCATCAAGGCTTGGAGTTATTATCCTTAAAGAATAGAGATTATTGGAGATTCAAGCATTGGTGGATGTTCCAAGATGAATTTAAGCACAAGTCACCTTGATGAGGAGCTCCCCATAAGTCCAACTTAAGGACAATAAATAAAAGTGCTAGGTGGGAGACACCCCACCATGGTAAACTCTTTCCATTCTCTTGTATATATACTTAATAAGTGATTTGAGTTGCCATTATAGCTAGTTTTCTTCTTTTCTATACTCTTATACATTTTGTTTTGATTGATAGGTTGTTGTAGTGAGTTTTGATTAGTTTAGAGTGTTATTAAAGTAGGTTACTTGAAGTGCAAGTTGTGTTTATTTTGTTTTTGAAAATTCTTCAAGAACTTAAAGATTTTTGTTAAATTTGAATTTTGGTTGCTTTAGGATGTTTATAGGTTAGGAGAGTGTTAAATTCTGTGCTTATGTTTTAAAAAAAAAAAAAATCAATCCGCGCTTAAGCACGCATGGCGCGTACGCGCGGATTGCACTGCATGGCTCCTGGTACATTTTCCAGAGAGTTGTGCTAATTCTGCGCAAACATTAAGCTCCTGGCACAACCTAATGTACGCGTATGCACACTGCGCGCCGATGGCATAATCCGCAATGCGCGCGCCCGCGCACATGCCGCGTACGCGCCCATGATCCCAACTGCGCAAGGCGCACGTAAGCACGCATGGCGCTTATGCGCGGATTTGCACCCTGTTTTTCTCCTTTCTCCTTTCCTCTTCTTTCTTCTTTCCTTCTTCTTTCTTTCTACCTTTCTTCTTCCTCTCTTGAAAAAAAATATTTTAAATAAAAAAATTAAAATTAAAATAAATAAATAAATAAAATAAATAAATAAATACATAAAATACTAAAAATTTTTTTTTCTTTTCTTCCATTTTCTTTTATTGCAATTTCTTACTTTCATTTATTGCATTTTAATTTTGTTTTTATAGCTTATTGTAATTTTTTTTAAGTTTCTTATTTTAATAATGATGTTGAATTTTTCTAGTCAATTGTTGAGAATTTCTTGCATTATTTTGGTGCCTCTTGACTTGTTTGATATTGTTGGGTGATGAAACTTCTAAATCAATGCTTCATCTTGTATGACTCTTGTGTCTTTTTGCATTGATTTGACCTCATTTTGTTTTTCATAACCCACTCTTTCTTGTTTGAACTTGATGCTCAATATGCTCTTCATGCTTTGACTTTACTCTTGCATCAAGTATTAGTTGATATGCCTTAGCTTACATTGCTTTCTCACTCACATGCTTAGCTACCATGTAGTAGAGAACCTTACTCTTATTTGGCATTAGCCCCCGTCTATGTTCTACTTGATTTGATATCTTTGATGTAGGCTTAATTAGCCTTCTTTCTCTTTCATTTTAGGTTGGCCACCAAGAAGGAAAGGAAAAGAAAAAGCTTCTAAATGGGACAACGAACAAGTCATCCGCACACCTTTTGAAGAACTCATCAATTGTAGCAACTCGTCCATATTGCTCTTCTTTACATGCACTGAGGACGGTGCAATCTTCAAGTGTGGGGAGGTCGTTTGACCGATCTCCATGGGTAACAATTTCATTTTCAACACCAAAGATAGATATTTGTTGCATTGCATGATAGGTTGCATGTTAGTTAGAATTTTTATATATTTTATCACTTCTTTCCTATTAGGACTACTTGGTTAGGGTGATGATTTCTTTTCCAAGAAATTGTTTTTAGGGAACCCTACCAATTTGAAAAATTTTTGGTTGAACTTGCTTGAAAGAATTTATTTTGGAACATGGTTTTGAGCTAAGAACACAAGCATGTGAGATTTGAGCCTAATGGCGTGGTTACATCTTATAACCACTTATTTTTCCTTCTTGTGTGCATTGTTCTCTTTCTATGATTGTGATCTTTGATTTGTTTAATTCTTTATGTCCATTATTTTGTGTATTCATGCATTTATATGATTGAGGCCATCATTTCATCTAGCTCACTCACCCAAATAGCCTTACCTTTTATCTTCCATTACTAGCCAATTTGAGCCTACGCTTAACTCATTTGTTCTTAATTTTAGCACATTACAAGCCTTAAAGCAAAAAATAATAAATGTCCTTATTTGGATCTTTGATTAGCTTAGGTATCATTCAAGTGTGGGAACCTTGGGACATTGGGTGAATAAAAGGAGAGTTTTGTATTTTTGTTGTAAATATTGGGAATTGGGTACATGCTCATGTATTGATTAAATGTATAAGACCTTATGCATTGATGTTCTTGTATATAGAAAGAAAAAGTAAGAAAAACAAAAAAAAAAAACAAAAGAAAAAAAAGAAAAGAAAAAATAGAAAAAGAAAGAAAAAGAAAAAGAAAGAAATAAAAAGGGGACAAAATGCCCCAAAGCAAAGTAAAGTTCAATAAAGATCAATGCATATCAGTTGTGAAATGAAAAGAAAATGCATGAGTATGTTAAAAAAGTGAAAAATGGGTAGTTAGGTTAGAACTTAATTGTATAGGATGTCATAGGTTAGGTGGGAAGTTTAAGCTTATCAAAGATTCAAATTTCAAGCTCACTTGACCAAATATGCATCTTTACCTTGACCCTAACCCTATTACAACCTATGAAAAGACCTCATGATGAATGTATGCATGCATTGAATAATTGTTGATTGTTAGATAAAAAATAAATATTGGAAAGCATGATTAGAGGAGAATTGAGAGAATCGACCCTACACACTTGAGCGACTAGAGTGCAAACACTTCCGGTGAGGGCTCGGTGCTCAATTCCTTGATTCCCGGCTTTCATGAGCATTCTTCTTACAAGTCTACTTGAACTTCATTTTTATACTTGAATTGGTAGGATTCATGAGTCGTCATAGGACCTTAGCCCTACTTGTGCATGTATGTCTTGGAGATTGATTTATTTTTAACCAAGTAGGTAGAATCATTTTGCATTTAGTTGCATTCCTATAGATAGATGCATATAGTTTAGGTTGCATTTAGATTAGTTCACATTGAATAAATGTTTATACCCTTTGCTTTCTCTTGGTTTAAGCATGAGGATATGCTTGGTTTAAGTGTGGGGAGGTTGATAAACCCCATTTGTAGGGTTTATCTTGTATTGAATTTAGAGGGTTTTATCGTCTTTTCCCACATTTATTCAATGAAATAGCATGGTTTTGTAAATTCTCTTTTAATTGTGCTTAAGAGTGAAAACATGTTTTTAGGTCTTAAAATAGCTAAATTAAATTCACCTTGATTCCATTAGATGCCTTGATATGTTTGTTAAGTGATTTCAGATTTAGGAGGCAAAGATTGGATCAAGGGAATGAAGGAAAAGCATGTAAAAATGGAGAACTCATGAAGAAATGAAGGAATCGCAAAAGCTGTCAAGATGATCTCTTCGCACTTAAACGACCATAACTTGAGCTACAGAGGTCCAAATGATGCGGTTTCAGTTGCGTTGGAAAGTAACATCCGCGTCTTCAAAATGATATAAGATTTGCCATAGTTTCATTTGTGCATAGGGGCGCGCACGCGCACGGTGCGCGGACGCGCCGATGGTGGCACATGCTTCACTTAATGCAACCCGTGGCCAGTGATTTTAGAACCCTTGTGGGCCCAATCCAACTCATTTCTGATGCTATTTAAGCCAAGGATTGAAGGGGAATCAAGATACTTTACATACTTTTGATCATTAGTTTAGTTTAGGTTAGTTTTAGAGAGAGAATCTCTCACTTCTCTCTAGGATTAGTAGTAGGTTAGATCTAGATTAGGAATTCTTATATCTAGTTTAATTTCATGCTTTGATTTACATTTTCTTTTGCAATTCTTCTTCTTCTACCTTTCCTCTCTCTCTAGTTTAGCATTTAATTCATGTAATTCTCTACTTTTATATTGATGCACTTTTGTTCTTCTATTTTCATTTCAATGCAATTTATGATTCATGTCTCTTTATTGTTCATTTGATTTGTTGCGTTTAATTCCTTGCAATTGAGTAGTATAGTGGTGCACGAAATTGTGATCTCCAGGCTCGAACAAATCCTGGTAATGGCTTCAAAGCTTGGTGCTCTGATCTCAATACATAATTGTCACAACTTCGATACAACTAACCAGCAAGTGCACTGGGTCGTCCAAGTAATACCTTACGTGAGTAAGGGTCGAATCCCACGGAGATTGTTGGTATGAAGCAAGCTATGGTCACCTTGTAAATCTCAGTCAGGCAGATATAAGGTGATAATGGTGTTTTCGAATTTAATATAATAAAATAGGGATAGAGATACTTATGTAATTCATTGGTAGGAATTTCAGATAAGCGAATGGAGATGCTTTTCGTTCCTCTGAACCTCTGCTTTCCTGCTATCTTCATCCAATCAGTCTTACTCCTTTCCATGGCTGGCTGTATGCAAGGGCATCACCGTTTTCAGTGGCTACATCCCCTCCTCTCAGTGAATAATATGCTCACGCACCCTGTCACGGCACGGCTATTCATCTGTCGGTTCCCGATCATGCTGGAATAGGATTCACCCTCCTTTTGCGTCTGTCACTAACGCTCAGCACTCGCGAGTTTGAAGCTCGTCACAGTCATTCAATCATTGAATCCTACTCAGAATACCACAGACAAGGTTTAGACCTTCCGGATTCTCTTGAATGCCGCCATCATTCTAGCTTACGCCACGAAGATTCTGGTTAGGAGATCTAAGAGATACTCATTCTAGCTTAATTCATGTAGAACAGAAGTGTTTGTCAGGCACGCGTTCATAGGGGAGAATGGTGATGAGCGTCACACATAATCATCACCTTCATCACGTTCTTGGGTGCGAATGGATATCTTAGAAGCGAAATAAGAAGAATTGAATAGAAAACAGTAGTACTTTCATTAATCTTTGAGGAACAGCAGAGCTCCACACCTTAATCTATAAAGTGTAGAAACTCTACCGTATGAAAATACATAAGTGAAGGTCCAGGCATGGCCGAGATGGCCAGCCCCTCTGATCTAAGAACCAGACGTCCAAAGATGCCTAATACAATAGTAAGAGGTCCTATTTATAATAAACTAGCTACTAGGGTTTACATGAGTAAGTATTTGATGTATAAATCCACTTCCTGGGCCCACTTGGTGTGTGTTTGGGCTGAGCCTGAATGTTGCACATGCAGAGGCCATTTGTGGAGTTGAACGCCAGTTTCTGTGCCAGTTTGGGCGTTCAACTCTGGTTTTGGATCCTTTTCTGGCGCTGGACGCCAGATTTGGGCAGAAGGCTGGCGTTGAACGCCAGTTTACGTCGTCAATTCTTGGCCAAAGTATGGACTATTATATATTGCTGGAAAGCCCTGGATGTCTAATTTCCAACGCAATTGGAAGCGCGCCATTTCGAGTTCTGTAGCTCCAGAAAATCCACTTTGAGTGCAGGGAGGTCAGAATCCAACAGCATCAGCAGTCCTTCTTCAACCTCTGAATCTGATTTTTGCTCAAGTCCCTCAATTTCAGTCAGAAAATACCTGAAATCACATAAAAACACACAAACTCATAGTAAAGTCCAGAAATGTGAATTTAACATAAAATCTATTAAAAACATCCCTAAAAGTAACCAGATTCTACTAAAAACATACTAAAAACAATGCCAAAAAGCGTATAAATTATCCGCTCATCACAACACCAAACTTAAATTGTTGCTTGTCCCCAAGCAACTGAAAATCAAGTAGGATAAAAAGAATAGAATATACTATAAATTCCAAACTATCAATGAAACATAGCTCCAATCATATGAGCGGGACTTATAGCTTTTTGCCTCTTGAATAGTTTTGGCATCTCACTTTATCCATTGAGGTTCAGAATGATTGGCATCTATAGGAACTTCAGATTTCGAATAGTGTTATTGACTCTCCTAGTTTAGTATGATGATTCTTGAACACAGCTTCTTTATGAGTCTTGGCCGTGGCCCTAAGCACTTTGTTTTCCAGTATTACCACCGGATACATAAATGCCACAGACACATAATTGGGTGAACCTTTTCAGATTGTGACTCAGCTTTGCTAAAGTCCCCAATTAGAGGTGTCCAGGATTCTTAAGCACACTCTTTTTTTTGCTTTGGACCTTGACTTTAATCGCTCAGTCTCAAGTTTTCACTTGACACCTACACGCCACAAGCACATGGTTAGGGACAGCTTGGTTTAGCCGCTTAGACCAGGATTTTATTCCTTTAGGCCCTCCTATCCACTGATGCTCAAAGCCTTGGGATCCTTTTTATTTCCCTTGCCTTTTGGTTTTAAGGGTTATTGGCTTTTTGCTCTTGCCTCTTGGTTTTAAGAGCTTTGGCTTTTTCTGCTTGCTTTTTCTTTTTCTTTCTATATTTTTTTTTTCTCCTATTTTTTTTTTCTGCAAGCTTTGTTCTTTGCTGCTTTTTCTTGCTTCAAGAATCATTTTTTATGATTTTTCAGATTATCAAATAACATGTCTCCTAGTCATCATTCTTTCAAGAGCCAACATATTTAACATTCTTAAACAACAACTTCAAAAGACATATGCACTGTTCAAGCATACATTCAGAAAACAAGAAGCATTATCACCACATCAATATAATTAAACTAAGTTCAAGGATAAATTCAAAACTCATGTACTTCTTGTTCTTTTGAATTAAAATAGTTTTTATTTTAAGAGAGGTGATGGATTCATAGGACATTCATAACTTTAAGACAGAGTTACTAACTACTAATGATCATGTAATGAAGACACAAACATAGATAAGCACATAACATAGAAAACGAAAAACAGAGAAAGTAAGAACAAGGAATGAGTCCACCTTAGTGATGTCCTTGAGCTCTTCTATGTCTCTTCCTTGCCTTGGCTGCTCCTCCTTCATTGCTTTTAGATCTTCTCTGATTTCATGAAGGATGATGGAGTGCTCTTGATGTTCCACCCTTAGTTGCTTCCAATAATTGTGTGGAAGAAAATGTATCCCCTGAGGTATCTCAGGGATCTCTTGATTTGCAGTCAAATGTTCTACCACTGAGCTATAGACCCTTGATGGAAGCTTTTGTCTTCCCTTTCCTCTTTCTAGAGGTTTCTCTGGCCTTAGGTGCCATCAATGGTTATGGAAAAGAAAACAAAAAAAAAACTATGCTTTTACCACACCAAACTTAGAATGTTGCTCGCCCTCGAGCAAAAGAAGAAAGAATAGAAGAAGAAGAAGAGGATATGGAGGAGATGGATGGAGGTGTGTATTCGGCCATATGGGTGGGATTGGGTGGGAGAGAGATGTTGAATTTTGAAGGTAGTGGTGTTTGGATGTGAGTGGTAAAGGGTTAATAAGGAAGAGTGTTTATTGGGAATAGAGGATGATTGAGAAGAGAGAAGAGAGTGAGTGGAGGTAGGTGGGGATCCTGTGGGGTCCACAGATCCTGAGGTGATCCTGTGAGGTCCCAGATCTTGAGGTGTCAAGGCATTTACATCCCTGCACCAATTTAGGCATGCAAAATGCCCTTGCACACAACTCTGGGCGTTCAGCGCCAGGTTGGTGCCCATTTTTGGCGTTCAACGCCCCTTTGCTGCCATTTCTGGCGTTGAACGCCAGAACCATGCTTGTTCTGGGTGTTCAGCGCCAGGATGCTCCCATTCTGGGCGTTCAGCGCCAGAACTATGCTCTGTTCTGGCGTTTGAACGCCAGACAGATGCTCCTCCAGGGTGTGATTTTTCTTCTGCTGTTTTTGATTCCGTTTTCAATTTTTATACTTATTTTGTGACTCCTCATGATCATGAACCTAAGAAAACATGAAAAACAATAAAAATAAGAATTAGATAAATATTGGGTTGCCTCCCAACAAGCGCTTCTTTAATGTCAATAGCTTGACAGTGGGCTCTCATGGAGCCTCACAGATGTGCAGAGCTTTGTTGAGACTCTCCAACACCAAACTTAGAGTTTGGATATGGGAGTTCAACACCAAACTTAGAGTTTGGTTGTGGCCTCCCAACACCAAACTTAGAGTTTGACTGTGGGGGCTCTGGTTGACTCTGCTTGGAGAGAAGCTTTTTCTGCTTCCTCTCCATGGTTGCAGAGGGAGATCCTTGAGTTTTAAACACAAGGGAGTTCTCATTCCATTGAAGGAATATTTCACCTCTGTCAACATCAATCACAGCTCTTGCTGTGGCCAGGAAAGGTCTTCCTAGGATGATGGATTCATCCTCTTCCTTTCCAGTATCCAGGACTATGAAATCAGTAAGTATGTAAAGGCCCTCAACCTTTACTAATACATCTTCTACTTGTCCATAAGCCTGTTTTCTTGAGCTGTCTGCCATCTCTAGTGAGATTTTAGCAGCTTGCACTCCACAGATTCCCAGTTTCTCTATTACAGAGAGGGGCATGAGGTTTATTCCTGAACCAAGGTCACACAGAGCCTTAAAGATCATGGTGCCTATGGTACAGGGTATTATGAACTTTCCAGGATCCTGTCTCTTCTGAGGCAATGTCAGTTGATCCAGATCACTTAGTTCATTGATGAACAAGGGAGGTTCAACTTCCCAAGCATCAATGCTAAACAATTTGGCGTTCAGCTTCATGATTGCACCAAGAAACTTGGCAGTTTGCTCTTCAGTGACATCCTCATTCTCTTCAGAAGAGGAATACTCATCAGAGCTCATGAAGGGCATAAGGAGGTTCAATGGAATCTCTATGGTCTCTAGATGAGCCTCAGAGTCCTTTGGTTCCTCAGAGGGAAGCTCCTTATTGATCACTGGACGTCCCAGGAGGTCCTCCTCTTTGGGATTCACGTCCTCTCCTCTCCTTAGAGGTTCAGCCATGGCGCTTATGTCAATGGCCTTGCACTCTCCTTTTGGGTTCTCTTCTGTATTGCTTGGGAGAGTACTAGGAGGGATTTCAGTGATCCTTTTACTCAGCTGGCCCACTTGTGCTTCCAGATTTCTAATGGAAGACCTTGTTTCATTCATGAAACTTACAGTGGCCTTAGATAGATCAGAGACTAGATTTGCTAAATTAGAAGCATTTTGTTCAGAGTTCTCTGTCTGTTGCTGAGTTGATGATGGAAAAGGCTTGCTATTGCTAAACCTGTTTCTTCCACCATTATTAAAGCCTTGTTGGGGCTTTTGATCCTTCCATGAGAAATTTGGATGATTTCTCCATGTTGAGTTATAGGTGTTTCCATAAGGTTCACCTAAGTAATTCACCTCTGCTATTGCAGGGTTCTCAGGATCATAGGCTTCTTCTTCAGAAGATGCCTCTTGAGTACTGTTGGATGCAGCTTGCATTCCATGCAAACTCTGAGAAATCATATTGACTTGCTGAGTCAATATTTTGTTCTGAGCCAATATGGCATTCAGAGTATCAACTTCAAGAACTCCCTTCTTCATAGGCGTCCCATTGCTCACAGGATTCCTTTCAGAAGTGTACATGAACTGGTTATTAGCAACCATGTCAATGAGTTCTTGAGCTTCTGCAGGCGTTTTCTTTAGGTGAATGGATCCACCTGCAGAAGTGTCCAGTGACATCTTTGATAGCTCAGATAAACCATCATAGAATATATCCAGGATGGTCCATTCTGAAAGCATGTCAGAAGGACACTTTTTGGTCAACTGTTTGTATCTTTCCTAAGCTTCATAGAGGGATTCACCTTCTTTCTGTCTGAAGGTTTGAACATCAGCTCTAAGCTTGCTCAGCTTTTGAGGAGGAAAGTACTTGGCTAAGAAAGCCGTGACCAGCTTATCCCAAGAGTTCAGGCTGTCTTTGGGTTGAGAATCCAACCATAATCTAGCTCTGTCTCTTACAGCAAAAGGGAAAAGCATGAGCCTGTAGACTTTAGGATCTACTTCATTAGTCTTAACAGTATCACATATCTGCAAGAATTCAGTTAAGAACTGAAAAGGATCTTCAGATGGAAGTCCATGAAACTTGCAGTTCTGCTGCATCAGAGAAACTAATTGAGGTTTCAGCTCAAAATTGTTTGCTCCAATGGCAGGAATGGAGATGCTTCTTCCATGTAAATTGGAATTAGGTGCAGTGAAGTCACCAAGCATCTTCCTTATATTATTATTATTTTCGGCTGCCATCTCCTTTTCCTGTTCGAAATATTTCTGAAAGGTTATCTCTGGATTGTTGTATTTTAGCTTCTCTTAATTTTTTCTTCAGAGTCCTTTCAGGTTCTGGATCTGCTTTAACAAGAATGTTCTTGTCCTTGCTCCTGCTCATATGACAAAGAAGATGGCACAGAAAAAATAGTAATAATAATATGGATCCTTTATACCACAGTATAGGGATCCTTGTGTTAGTAGAAGAAAAGAAGGGAAGAAAATCTGAACTCAGAGAGAGAGGGGGTTCGGATTTTTGGAGAGTTGAAGGAAAGATGTTAGTATATCAATAAACAAATAGAAGAAGATGAGAGGGGGAAGTGAATTTTCGAAAACAATTTTTGAAAAAGAGTTAGTGATTTTTGAAAATAGTTTTTGAAAAAGGTTAGTATTTTTTTCGAAATTTTTTTTTAAATAAAAATAAAAATAATTAGTTAATAAAAAAGAAATTTTTGAAAAAGAGGGAAGATATTTTCGAAAATTAGAGAGAGAGAGAGTTAGTTAGGTAGTTTTGAAAAAGTTAAGAAACAAACAAAAAGTTAGTTAGTTAGTTGAAACAAATTTTGAAAAGATAAGAAGTTAGGAAGTTAGAAAAGATATTTTGAAAAGATATTTTTGAAAAAGATAAGATAAGAAGATATTTTTGAAAAGATATGATTGAAATTAGTTTTGAAAAAGATTTGATTTTTAAAATCACAATTAATGACTTGATTCATAAGAAATCACAAGATATGATTCTAGAACTTAAAGTTTGAATCTTTCTTAACAAGCAAGTAACAAACTTCAAATTTTTGAATCAAAACATTAATTGATTATATTATTTTCGAAAATTTGATATAAAAATAAGAAAAAGATTTTTGAAAAATATTTTTTTTAATTTTCGAAAATAACTAAGAATTTTGAAAAAGATTTGATTTTTGAAAAAGATTTTGAAAAAGATAAGATTTTCAAATTGAAAATTTGATTTGACTCATAAGGAACAACTTTGATTTTTAAAAATTTTTGAAAAAGTCAACTCAATTTTTGAATTTGATGAGAGAAAAAGGGAAAGATATATTTTTTTTTTGAATTTTTATGATGAGAGAGAAAAACAAGAAAAAATGATGCAATGCATGAAATTTTTAGATCAAAACAATGAATGCATGCAAGAATGCTATGAATGTCAAGATGAACACCAAGAACACTATGAATGTCATGATGAACATCAAGAACATATTTTTGAAAAATTTTTAATGCAAAGAAAACATGCAAGACACCAAACTTAGAATTCTTTAATGCTTGCGCACTAAGAATTCAAGAATGCATATGATAAACATGAAAAGACACAAAACAAAAAATCATCAAGATCAAACAAGAAGACTTACCAAGAACAACTTGAAGATCATGAAGAACACCATGAATGCATGATATTTTCGAAAAAATGCAAGATGCATATGCAAGTGACACCAAACTTATGATATGACTCAAGACTCAAACAAGAAACACAAAAATATTTTTGATTTTTATGATTTTCTAATTTTTTTTGGATTTTTATTTTATGTTTTTCGAAAAATAATTTTGAAAAAGAAAATAAGGATTCCAAAATTTTTAATATGAATTCCAGGAATCTTATGCTCTAAAGCTCCAATCAAAGGGTCAGGCATGGCTTAATAGCCAGCCAAGCTTTAGTATGTAACTCAGATATGACACGCCTGACATTCCTTACATTCAACAGCCAATTGGCTAAGAAAGATAAAGAAGCTCTTCTCTTGAGTATAAGAATTGAGACATGGCTTTACAGCCAGCCAGGCTTCAACATGCTCCATGAAACACTAGAATTCATTCTTAAAAATTCTGAAAGGAAAATATATTTTTGAAAACATTTTTATTTTAAAATTTTTTTTTCGAAAACAAAGGAAGAATTTTTGAAAGATTTTTGAAATTTTTTTTGAAAACAAGACAAAAAGAAAATTACCTAATCTGAGCAACAAGATGAACCGCCAGTTGTCCAAACTCGAACAATCCCCGGCAACGGCGCCAAAAACTTGGTGAACAAAATTGTGATCTCCAGGCTCGAACAAATCCTGGTAATGGCTTCAAATCTTGGTGCTCTGATCTCAATACATAATTGTCACAACTTCGATACAACTAACCAGCAAGTGCACTGGGTCGTCCAAGTAATACCTTACGTGAGTAAGGGTCGAATCCCACGGAGATTGTTGGTATGAAGCAAGCTATGGTCACCTTGTAAATCTCAGTCAGGCAGATATAAGGTGATAATGGTGTTTTCGAATTTAATATAATAAAATAGGGATAGAGATACTTATGTAATTCATTGGTAGGAATTTCAGATAAGCGAATGGAGATGCTTTTCGTTCCTCTGAACCTCTGCTTTCCTGCTATCTTCATCCAATCAGTCTTACTCCTTTCCATGGCTGGCTGTATGCAAGGGCATCACCGTTGTCAGTGGCTACATCCCTTCCTCTCAGTGAATAATATGCTCACGCACCCTGTCACGGCACGGCTATTCATCTGTCGGTTCCCGATCATGCTGGAATAGGATTCACCCTCCTTTTGCGTCTGTCACTAACGCTCAGCACTCGCGAGTTTGAAGCTCGTCACAGTTATTCAATCATTGAATCCTACTCAGAATACCACAGACAAGGTTTAGACCTTCCGGATTCTCTTGAATGCCGCCATCATTCTAGCTTACGCCACGAAGATTCTGGTTAGGAGATCTAAGAGATACTCATTCTAGCTTAATTCATGTAGAACAGAAGTGTTTGTCAGGCACGCGTTCATAGGGGAGAATGGTGATGAGCGTCACACATAATCATCACCTTCATCACGTTCTTGGGTGCGAATGGATATCTTAGAAGCGAAATAAGAAGAATTGAATAGAAAACAGTAGTACTTTCATTAATCTTTGAGGAACAGCAGAGCTCCACACCTTAATCTATGGAGTGTAAAAACTCTACCGTATGAAAATACATAAGTGAAGGTCCAGGCATGGCTGAGATGGCCAGCCCCTCTGATCTAAGAACCAGACGTCCAAAGATGCCTAATACAATAGTAAGAGGTCCTATTTATAATAAACTAGCTACTAGGGTTTACATGAGTAAGTATTTGATGTATAAATCCACTTCCTGGGCCCACTTGGTGTGTGTTTGGGCTGAGCCTGAATGTTGCACGTGCAGAGGCCATTTGTGGAGTTGAACGCCAGTTTCTGTGCCAGTTTGGGCGTTCAACTCTGGTTTTGGATCCTTTTCTGGCGCTGGACGCCAGATTTGGGCAGAAGGCTGGTGTTGAACGCCAGTTTACATCATCAATTCTTGGCAAAAGTATGAACTATTATATATTGCTGGAAAGCCCTGGATGTCTACTTTCCAACGCAATTAGAAGCGCGCCATTTCGAGTTCTGTAGCTCCAGAAAATCCACTTTGAGTGCAGGGAGGTCAGAATCCAACAGCATCAGCAGTCCTTCTTCAACCTCTGAATCTGATTTTTGCTCAAGTCCCTCAATTTCAGTCAGAAAATACCTGAAATCATAGAAAAACACACAAACTTATAGTAAAGTCCAGAAATGTGAATTTAACATAAAATCTATTAAAAACATCCCTAAAAGTAACCAGATTCTACTAAAAACATACTAAAAACAATGCCAAAAAGCGTATAAATTATCCGCTCATCTTGTAGATTTACTTTCCTTGCACTTTTTACTTTGCTTTCCTTTCATGCCTTTCAAGTGTTTGATAAAATGTTTGGTTGGATTTTAGAGTAGAATTTTAGTGCTCTTGGCTTGGGAAGGTAACTTAGGAACTCTTGAGTTGCTAATGTCCAAGTGATTGTTGATTGGGAGCCATTAACTCTAGATCTCACTAATTGATTAGGAACTTATGGACTTGGATTGATATAGCTCACTTGACTTTCCTCTACTATTAGTTAGGGGTTAACTTAGTGGGATTGATCCTTGCCAATTCTCATATTGTGGTTAGTAATTAGGATAGAGATCTTTGACCACCAAACCTTGCCAAGACCTTTTTAGCTATTAGTTTACTTCCTTGTCATTTACCTTTCATGTCTCTTACCAAAAACCCCAAAACATACCTCATAACCAATAACAAGGCACTTTATTGCATTTCCTAGGGAGAACGACCCGAGGTTTAAATACTTCGGTTTATAGATTTTAGGGGTTTGTACTTGTGACAAACATAATTTTTGTATGAAAGGACTATTGTTGGTTTAGAAGCTATATTGCAACAAGATTTCATTTGAGAATTCTAAACCACACAAAAGTCCAATCATCAGGTGACTGGGAACAAGCCAATTATGTGAACAATTCATTCAGACTACCATATGACCTACACTCTAAGACATACAACCCAGGTTGGAAGAACCACCCAAACTTTGGGTGGAGAAATCAACAAAACCACAACCAGGACCACAACAAGCCTTATTCATCAAATCAGCATCCCAACCACAACCCCAACCATCAAACAGGGAACCGTAGACCCTATCATAACTCACAAAACACATCATACCATAGTAACCAACCCATACACAACAACCTCAATTAAGATGCACCATCCTCAACTATGCAACCATGTAAAATCAAGAGCAACTTTGAGAGGATAGAGGCTGCAATAGCACAACTGTCATCCCAAATTACAGGGGCAGTCTCCACCCTCATGGACAGACAAGCACAAACTGAAAGAACGATAGATGCTAATCAAGAGGAATACAGGTCAAATCTGAAAAATCAAGGCGCAGCAATCTCAAAGTTGGAAGCACAAGTGGAGATTTTATCCAAGCAAATCCCACTTCCCACACACACATTCCCCAGCGATACCATGGCTAACCCAAGAGGGGAATGCAAAGCCATTACTCTAAGAAGTGGGAAGGTTGTAGAAGAAGGAACCCCATGCAAAGACAATCATGAAGAAGCTGCAGCAAAGCATGGAAACAAGGATGAAGGGAGATCCCTGCTCCACCTCTACCAAAACCAGTCTTGAAGCCTTACGTGCCAAAGGCACCATACCCACAAAGACCGGGAAAAGATGGGAAGGATGGCCAGTTTTCTAAGTTCCTAGAGATCTTCAAGAGGCTCCAAATCAACATACCATTTGCTGAGGCATTAGAACAAATACCACTCTATGCCAAATTTTTGAAGGAGCTTATAACCAAAATGAGGAACTGGGAGGCAAAAGAAACCATAGTATTGACTGAAGAATACAGCGCCATCATACAGAAGAAGCTGCCTCAAAAGCTGAAAGACCCAGGGAGTTTCCAAATCCCCTGCATCATAGGAGATATCACCATTGAGAAAGCTTTGTGTGATTTGGGAGCAACCATATATCTTATGTCCATAACCATGATAAGAAGAATGAAGATTGAGGAAGTCAAGCCAACAAGGATGGTACTCCAATTGGCTGACAGAACATTTAAGTTTCCACATGGGGTGGTGGAGGACTTGCTAGTGAAAGTAGAAGAATTTATTTTCCCTGCTGATTTCGTTATGCTGGACATGGAAGAAGAGGCCAACACGTCAATTATCTTAGGAAGACCATTTCTAGCTACTGCTGGAGCCATCATTGATGTGCAGAAAGGGGAACTAGTCTTGAGATTGCATAAAGAGAAAATGGTCTTCAACGTCTTTAAAGCAATGAGTTACCCCCAAGGAATCCATAGGAGAATGCATGCTGGTAGACACCATGGAACAGATAGTTCAAGAAGTATTGAAAGAAGAACAATGTGGGGGAACCATTGAGCTGGAACAAGCATCAGATGGAGAACCACCATAAGCAACCATGAGAAACTCAATCATGCCAACCACCACAGACAACAAAGATGCAGAGTCACCAAAACTAGAGCTGAAAACCTTACCACCTAGCTTGAAATATGCATACCTGGGTGCTAACAACACTCACCTAGTGATCATAAATTCAAGTCTGAGCAAGAAACAAGAAGAGGAGCTTATCCAAGTATTGAGACAGCACAAGGATGCCATAGGCTGGACACTTGCAGATTTAAAAGGGATCAGTCCTTCAATGTGTATGGATAAAATCTTACTTAAAGAGGATGCCACACTTTCAAGACAACAACAAAGGAGGCTGAACCCAACTATGAATGAAGTGGTTCAAAAAGAAGTGTTGAAATTGTGGCAGGCAGGGGTGATCTACCCCATCTCAGACAGCCCTTGGGTAAGTCCAATGCAAGTAGTCCCTAAGAAGGGAGGGATCACTATTGTGACAAATGAGAAGAATGAATTGATACCCACAAGGACAGTAACCGGATGGCGCATGTGCATTGACTACCGGAAACTTAATGAAGCCACCCGGAAAGATCACTTCCCCCTACCTTTCAAGGACCAGATGCTTGAAAGATTGACAAGGCATGAGTATTATTGCTTCCTGGATGGATATTCGGGCTACAATCAAATTGTTGTAGACCCCAAGGGTAAGAAAAAACTTCATTTACTTGTCCATATGGTGTCTTTGCTTATAGAAGAATGCCCTTTGGATTGTGCAATGCACCTGCAACATTCCAAAGATGCATGCTCTCTATTTTTTCTGACATGATTGAAAAGTTCATAGAAGTATTCATGGACAATTTTTCTGTGTTTGGGAACTTATATTCTGATTGCCTATACCATCTTGCTCTTGTGCTAAAAAAGTGTCAAGAAACCAACCTGGTTTTAAACTGGGAGAAGTGCCATTTTATGGTGACTGAAGGGGTGGTTCTTGGTCACAAGATTTCAAAAGATGGCATAGAAGTGGACAAGGCAAAAGTGGAAGTAATTAAAAAATTACCTCCACCATGCAATGTCAAAGCAATCAGAAGTTTTTTGGGACACGCTGGGTTCTATAGGAGGTTTATCAAAGATTTTTCAAAGATTGCAAAACCCCTTAGCAACCTACTTGTCTCAAATACTCCCTTTGTTTTTTATAGAGAGTGCATGGTAGCCTTTGATGAACTTAAGAAAAAACTCTCCTCTGCACCTATTATAGCACCACCAAGCTGGGATCTTTCCTTTGAACTAATGTGTGATGCATCTGATTTTACTGTTGGTGCTATTTTAGGACAGAGAAAAGACAAGCTAGTACATGTTATTTATTATGCTAGCAAGGTTCTTAATGAGAATCAAAGGAACTATACCACCACGGAAAAAGAACTTTTAGCCATAGTTTTTACTTTTGATAAGTTTAGATCATATCTTATTGGCTCAAAAGTAATTGTGTTCACTGATCATCCAGCACTCAAATACTTGCTTACCAAACAAGAATCTAAGCCCAGACTAATATGGTGGATCCTACTGCTCCAAGAATTTGATATTGAGATTAAAGATAGGAGCGGAGCAGAGAATAAGGTAGCTGATCACCTCTCAAGGATCCCACAAGGAGAAGAAATGCAGCAAGTAGCAGTAAATGAAAGCTTTCTTGATG
Organism: Arachis ipaensis; assembly: GCF_059453495.1. Lineage (NCBI taxonomy): Eukaryota > Viridiplantae > Streptophyta > Magnoliopsida > Fabales > Fabaceae > Arachis > Arachis ipaensis. Next base: position 116,659,956 of record NC_142435.1, on the reverse strand, counting down.
AACAATTGATGATGATTCGAGTAGCCCCTTGGTTTGCAGACATAGCTAACTTCAAAGCTATTGGGGAGCTACCAACTAACATCAATAAGCACATGAGGAGGAAGCTAATCAAGGATGCCAAACACTACATCTGGGATGACTCCTATTTGTTCAAAAAGTCTGCTGATGGAATCCTAAGAAGGTGTATATCCCATGAAGAAGGGCAGGAAGTGTTATGGCAGTGCCATGGATCCGCATATGGAGGTCATTTCAGTGGAGAAAGAACAGCAGCAAAAGTGCTTCAATATAGATTTTACTGGCCAACAATGTTTAAGGATGCCAAGGAAATGGTGTCAAGGTGTGATGAATGCCAAACAGCTGGTAATCTAACCAAGAGAAATGAGATGCCACAACAATTCATATAGAGTTGGAGCTATTTGATGTCTGGGAGATTGATTTCATGGGACCCTTCCTAACCTCCTACTCAAATAGCTACATATTGGTGGTTGTTGATTATGTCTCAAGGTGGGTAGAAGCCATAGCCACTACAATAAATGACAACAAGGTTGTGATAAGCTTCTTGAGAAGGAACATCTTCAGCAGATTTGGAGTTTCCAGAGCTCTCATTAGTGATGGAGGGACACACTTCTGCAACAAACAACTCGAGACACTCATTCTCAGATATGGAGTAAAGCACAAAGTGGGAACCCCATACCACCCACAGACCAATGGGCAAGCTGAAATCTCCAACAGAGAGCTTAAACGAATCCTTGAAAAAACTGTTAGAAGCTCAAGAAAGGAGTGGTCTACGAAACTGGATGATGCATTATGGGCCTACAGAACAGCCTATAAGACTCCCATTGGGATGTTTCCATACCAACTGGTATATGGCAAGGATTGTCACTTACCAGTTGAACTTGAGCATAGAGCGTTTTGGGCTCTAAAAATGTTAAACTATGATGAGCAAGCTGCTGGAGAAAAGAGATTAATACAACTCAATGAGTTGGAGGAGTTTATAAATCAAGCATATAAGAATGCAAAAATCTACAAAGAGAACACAAAAAGATAGAATGACCAAAAGATAGCATGAAGGGAGTTCACTGAAGGATAGAAGGTGTTACTCTATAACTCAAGACTCAAGTTCTTCCCTGGGAAACTAAAGTCTCGATGGTCAGGGACTTTCACCATACTCAAGGTGTTTCCCTATGGACATATAGAGCTCATGGAGGACAAGACTCAGAGAACTTTTACTGTCAATGGCCATAGACTCAAGCACTACTTGGAAGGCTCCTTAGAGGAGCAGAGAGTGAGCTACAAGCTCAGCTGAAGATGAAGGAATGTCAAGCTAATGACAATAAAGAAGCGCTAGTTGGGAGGCACCCCAACACTTTATCCTTTTTTATTTAATTGCCTTTCTTAGAGTAGTTTAAAATCTATTGCTTTAGATAGTTTAATTTTCAGTCTCACTTTGAGGTTACAGTATCAAATTAGGATTAGTTTACAATTGTAGGTTAGAAAGTTTGATATTAGCTTTGGTAGCTAGATTTTCTTTACACTCTTTTATTTCTTTCTATTTTGGAACTGCAACTTGATGAAGGCATAAATCATGATGAGTGAATGGGCTGAGAACTAGCTAAACTGATAAGTTTGGTGTGGCCTCCCACCCACTTAATCTAGGCTTACAAACAATTAATAGCCTGATTTTGAAGAGTAAGCCCAAAGATTAAGTTTGGTGTGGCCACCACCAAGGATCACCTAGCAGCCCAAGTCAGCTAATTTGAAAGCACTTAATGCTTTGGGTAAGAACATGAACGTGGTTTAATGAGTTGAGAGGAATTGGAATCAAAAGAAAATGAAAAGATTGATGATTACTCCATTCTTATGAACATATTAAATACACAATGATGGAACCAATTATTAAGATGCCAAAGAATTAAGTTTGGTGTCCCAAGGGACACCCATCAGTTGCAATCCAAATCACTCTTGATGAGAAGGAATTTGAAGGGGTTCTTTTGTCATTACTAATGGGTTCAGTTTCAATTTCAGGAGAGAAGATGGGGCCCACATTGTAAACAACTCACAAAGCAAGGAAGTCAAAGTGTACTTGCACTTTGGAACTCAACACATGCAGAAGACACTGTGAGAAAAGAGTTGGCGCCTCTTCCCACGCTAGGTGTCACTCCCCAAGTGGAAAAACATTTAACCCTTTTTATTTCCCACCCTTCGAACCAAACCATTCACCCATTATAAAAGCCTTACTTCCCCATCTCCTATCCCACTTCAACAACCCCCAATCACACACGAAAAAGATACACCCCTCTCCTTCCTTTCTTTTTCATCTTTTACCATCTTTTTCCCTTCTTTCTTTCTTCTTTTTTTTCTTAATTGGGACAATCAAGTCCTAAGTTTGGTGTTGGAGCAAACATTGTTTTGCTTACTCTTTCTTGCAACCCTCAAACATTTTTTTCACAATCCCATACACACTCTCTCAACCTAATGGCACCACCAAAAAGCTCAGCCTCAAAGAAAAGAAAAATCAAGGAACCAACCTCTGGATCCTCAAGCTCTTTCAATAACTACAAGTTTCTCTTCGCATTCAACCAAAATCAATTTTATGGTTGGGTGAGTGAGAGAAAAATCATTCCAGAAGTTGGGTTTCAACTAGGGAGGAATGAGCATATTAAAATAAACATTGAGATCAACAATAGGGGTTAGTCACTTCTATGCAACCCACCAAGAAAAGTGGTAGAGAGCTTGGTGAGGGAATTCTATGCCAACGCAGTGCCTCAACCAGGACAACACTATGGCTACATTAGCTATGTAAGGGGAAGTCCATTGACTACAGCCCCTCGAGCATAGAAAGAATGCTAATGGTGAAGAGGACAAGCTCCACTCGGAGCTATGAAGAGAGAATGAAGCAGCAAGACACTGGGTTTGAGGAGATCCTGAATGAAATTTGTGTGATAAATGTGCGTTGGATAAATGACAAGGATGGGATACCAAATCAATTGAGGAGAAGAGATTTGAGCCCCCAAGCTAGAGGGTGGCTAGAATTTGTGAGGAGGTCCCTAATCCTCACATCCAACACTTTATAGGTGATCAAGGAGAGAGCTGTGCTCATCTACAGCATCATGAAAGGAGAGAATATCAACGTGGGGGAGATGATTGCCAACAACATCAACAAAGTGTTGAAAAGCACCAGTGACAACACAAGGTTGGCATTTTCCAGCATTATACAGAGGCTATGTGATGAGGCTGGAGTTGAGAAGATCATTGATGAAGTGCTTGTGAAGCAAGACAAGTTCATAACTGCCAAAAAGATGGCCAAGGTGGTAGCTGTTCACCCACTCAACAGGGCTAGAGATCGAAGAGCTCATGCCCATGAACCACAACAACAACAAGAAGAGGAAGAGGCAGAAGAGAAACCTTAATTCTTGGCACTTCAACCACCACCACAATACCAATATCAGCAATTTCCAGAGGGATTCAACTGGGAACAATTGCAAGGAGATGTACACCAAATGAAGGGAGATCTACACCACTTGAGGGAAGATGTCAATCAACTCAAAGAAACTCAACAACAACAATGGAGCCAAGTCAACCAAAATATTCAACAACTCCAAGGGAATTGGGAGCATATGAGGAAGGAGCAGCAAGAACAATTTGACTGGGGAGAGGTGCGAAGTGCACTGGATAAAATAGTAGAGCAAGGCAAATGGCAAAAGAGGAACTTGGCTGAATTCAGACATCTCTATGATGCCAGAACCATATCCAGGAGGCAGTATGACATCAACACACAAGCGAAACTGAATCACTTGTGTAACGCCGAGGCCGCTCTAAACCCAGGATACCCAACCTTCATGCAAGGAATGGAAGAGATAAGTGCAAGACAAGAGGAAATCCTAGCCAAACATAAGGAAGATAAAAGAAATTATATGAGGAGGGCAGGATTTTGGAAGCCCAAGGATGCCAAAGCACAAGAAGGTTCCTCCAAGCCAGATGAAGGTGGCTCCTCCCCTTCCAAAAAAAAGGACAAAGGGAAAGGGCCAATGAACTAAAGACGAAGCTGCTCAAGGTTGTTGAGTCCCATGGTTGACACTTTCTAATTTCTGAAATCTTGTTTAAGTTTTTGTTTTATTTACTCTTTGAATAAATAACCATGCTAGGATAGTTTATGTTTTATGCTTAGTTTTAATTCCTGTTTGAAGTCTTTATGAGTTTTTTTTACAAGAAAGAAAATGCCATGTATTTCAAGTCCTCATTTCAACATAAATAAAAGTAGAGCTTGTCTCCATAAGAGTTACTGTGAGTTGTGCTAAAACATCAAGAGAGACCAAGGCCAAGAGGGATTATCAAACAAACTAAGAAATAAGAAACGAAGTGTAGAACCTTGGATGAACTAAAAAGAAAATGAGACATGGAGAGCAACTAGTCCTAGAAGGTATAACAAGGGAAGGCTAAGGGGTGTTCCTTGAATATCCATAGGACCAAGAGGTAGTAAGAAATAAAGGCCCAAGGCTCTGAGCATCAACTACTGGGATAGAAAAAGAAACATTAAAAAGCTCAAAAAGAATTAAAGATCTTAGTAGATGCTTGTGGTGAAGATGTGTCAAGAAGAGACCTGGGTAAGTAAATTCTTAGGGGTGTCTCAACCCCTAGTACCCTAAAACCAACTAGTTTGGGAGTGCAAATTGAAACCTTAATTAAAGGGTTGTCTTGAGACAAAACACTTAGAGTCGTGGTCAAGAAAGCAAAACAACCCTTACTACTTCAAGGTGACAATCAATAGAAAGGACCCCTAAAGCCTATACCTGAAAAAACCCTCAAGGATCCAAGAGCTTTTCATGGCATTAAAACATTCATGCATGTGTTGAACACTTAGTTTTACTCTTAGTAGTATTGCAATCTTTCAAAGCCAAGGCCTCAAGTTATAAAGGTTTACTCACATTGATTTGATTGGGACAAGCAAAGCTTAAGTTTGGTGTTTAATGACTTACATCATCTACTCTTCTTTCTTGCATAAAGAAGACCATAAAAGATTATAAATCTCATTTGATCAATACAATTCATGCATTATTTGATGAATATTATGGTACACTACTTTGAGATGAGTTGTGCTGAAATTCAGGTGAGAAAGGCATCAAAAATGGGTAGAAGACAAACAAGAAGTTGGGCGTGTGAAACTGGCATGCCACTTGGAGCAAACGCCACAAAAATGTACTGGCGTGGCACGCCAGGAGCTAGGCGTGGCACGCTAGTACTAAAGTCCAGAGAAGAAGTCCAAACATGCATGAGGGCGTGGCACGCCAGGGACTAGGCATGGCATGCTAATATATTTTTCCAGAGAGCTATAATGGAGGACACAAAAGGGGCGTGGCACGCCAGATTGGGTGTGGCACACCTGACTCACCATTCCAAGAAGAACCTCCACTATGGCGTGCCACCTGGTGTCAAAGGCGTGGCACGCCAGCTCCAAGAAGCCACTTGGGCGTGCCACTTGAGAACCCAGGCGTGGCACGCCAAGCTTGAAGAATTCACAAATCCATGGGCGTGCCACTTGAACAGCATGGCATGGCACGCAGGTACAACAATCCAGAGAAGGGGTTGAAGGAAATTGAAGACTGGGCGTGCCACTTGAAGACAAAGGCGTGGCACGCCAATGCACAAAGGACCAAAAGCAAGGACTGGGCGTGCCACTTGGTATCGAAGACGTGGCACGCCAACCTTAGCATTTCACTATGGCGTGCCACTTGAAGGCTAAGGCGTGGCACGCCAACTACTGGAACCAAGACAAGATCATGGGCATGGCATGCTGGTATAAGTTTTCAGAGAGGATGAAGGAGGCCAATTACATGGGGCGTGCCACTTGATTTCAAAGGCGTGGCACGCCACTCACTTTTCTTCACTTGGGCGTGCCACTTGAACCCCAGGCGTGGCACGCCAGTGTCATTCAGAGAGCAAAGAAGAATTGGGGCGTGCCACTTGAGTTCGTGGTATGGCACGCCAAACAAAGGAACCACTCACTCACGAAAGGGGCATGACACGCCAGACCCTGGGCATGCCACGCTAGTGCAACTTTCCAGAGAAGCTTAGCCAAGCATAGAGAAAGGGCGTGGCACGCCAGTTCAAGTTTTCAGAGGAAAAGAAAAGTGGAAAAAGGCAAAGGGCGTGCCACTTTAGTTCGAAGGCGTGGCACGCCAAGGTTGATAGAGAGATGAGCGTGCCACTTGAAGGATTAAGGCGTAGCACGCCAAGCTAGAAATGAAGAGTACGTGACACGCCAGTAGAGCGCCAGCCACACGCCAGCTGAGAAGTCACGCTTATTGAGTGTTTTCTTTTCCCTCCAAAATGTAATTTTCCTTTTTCACTTTTTTAATTCTTTTATTTTACTAGGAGTAGTATAAATACCCACAAGGAGTACTGAAGAAGGAGGTTAAGCAGTTAGTTTTAGATCCACTTTTACACTCCACTTTTGAGTACTTTTTGAGCTCTGAGTAGCTAACTTCCCTCTCATTGAGAGAGGGAGCTCTGTTGTACTTGATGGATTGATAATAGTAAAATTCTTCTTCTCTTCATCTTCTCTTTGATTTTCTAGAAGGAATTTCGTTCTTAATGCTTAGTGTTCAATTATCTTGGAAAAGAGATTGAATGCAATTGGGCTTCAGTACCACATCTCCACAAATATGGGTCATCCCATATGTAGTACTTGGACTCGCTTTTAAGCTTGTCCTTTTGATGCTTAGAAAAATTAGGAGGAAAGGTACGACCAACCAAATAATTAGCTATGGGTTCATACCAAGGAACCACCACAAATATTGCTTGCAATCTATCAAGTAGAAATGCATCATTGATAGGAGTGGAATCACTTTTAATATGTTCTAGGTGATGCCAAGGCATCTTAGGCTAGTTTCACTAGCATTTTTCTGTTAGTTTTAGTTGTTTTATGCATTTTCTTGAGCTTAAAGTAACCAAGAATGGTTAAATGAATAACAAAGCAATGAACCATCCAAACAGTATGATTTTAATGCAAATTCCATGAGTTTTAGTTATATTACTTGAATGCTATGAATGGAAGATTTCTCATGAAATTTTGCAAGACTTTGATGCAATTGTTTGGATGATTTCAGGGAAGAAGAGGCTAAGCAAGGAAGCAACAAAATCAATAAAGGAAGCTTGAATATCACATGTGGAGTTTAAGTTCCAGTTTAAGCCTAAACTGGAGCTTAAACGCCAGAATCAGGAAGGCTAAGAAATGCTGGAATTGAAGTTTAACCTCCAGTTTAACCTTAAACTGGAGGTTAAACGCCAGAATGAAAGTCTCACCAAAGAAGCATTTCCACGTTTAACCTCCAGTTTAACCTTAAACTGGAGGTTAAACGCCAGAAGTGAGAAGGGCACCAAGGGGGGCAGTTCCACGTTTAACCTCCAGTTTAACCTTAAACTGGAGGTTAAACGCCAGAAAAGGGAAAAGCACCAGGGAGCCATTTCCACGTTTAAGCTCCAGTTTGACCTTAAACTGGAGCTTAAACGTGTTCGACCAAGTTTTCTCCTCCAGGGTTGCTTTCTCCATTTCCACGTTTAAGCTCCAGTTTAACCTTAAACTGGAGCTTAAACGTGTTCGACACCTCCAGGGCTACCTTTCTCAGCTTCCACGTTTAAGCTCCAGTTTAACCTTAAACTGGAGCTTAAACGTGTTCGACACCTCCAGGGCTACCTTTCTCAGCTTCCACGTTTAAGCTCCAGTTTAACCTTAAACTGGAGCTTAAACGTGTTCGACCTCCAGGATGGCTTTCTCTATTTCCACGTTTAAGCTCCAGTTTAACCTTAAACTGGAGCTTAAACGTGTTCGACCTCCAGGGCTGCCTTTTCTATCTCCACGTTTAAGCTTCAGTTTAACCTTAAACTGAAGCTTAAACGTGTTCGACTATATTACCCTCCAGGGCTGCCTTCTTCCATTTCCACGTTTAAGCTTCAGTTTAACCTTAAACTGAAGCTTAAACGTGCTTCCACAAAAGGCATCACTGGAAGTGTCTGGCGTTTAAGCTGCAGTTTAAGCTTAAACTGCAACTTAAACGCCACTCTTGGAAAAGGTTTCTGGGCCAAAAATATTGCGGTTTAAGTTAGTATTTGAGCACAAACATTAACTTAAACTTACTCTGGTATGAAACCCAATTGAATATCATGGTTTATGGGATTGGGCCTGAAGGATTGATGAGTCTGAAATTTCCATTTATTGAGTCATGTGTCATTATTTGATTATCACTAAGTTGGCTCAATGAATGTTACAGAATTTGGATCAACAGCCTCATCAAGATTATGGATCATAAACCCAAGGCAAAAGGAAAGCAGGGAGAGGCCTCAAAGCCCAAGAAACACAACAGAAGCTCGATATAGAAAGTGTATAAATAGGATAGAATTTAAGTTAGAAAGGACTTTTACCTTTTCATTGAGCTAGTTTTCATATCTTTGTAATTGAATTCAGAGCTATGACTCACTAAACCCCCTTTCATTGGGTTAGGGAGCTCTATTGTAATTCAATGAATCAATAATAGTTTATCTTCTTCTTCAATCTTTTCTCTTGAATTTTGTTAGAAAGATTCTCGATCTAATTCCATTGGGTAGTTGTCTTGGGAAAGAAACTACCCATAATTGGAATCCTTCGGAACCTTGGGAAAGGAATGGAGGATTCATGCTAGAGAAGCTTTCTCACAGTGAATTGGATTGGGGTTTGGATGGATATTGTGACATGTAATCCTACCAAATTGTGGTTCATGAAACTGTGTGGTATAATCAGTGATCGAGCATCATCTCTTCTTATGAACATTTAAACCAAGGGATTGGGAATTTGTTTGTTTTTAGAGAGAATTGGTGAGCCAAGGGATTGGGATCCAATCATATAAGATTGCCAAGCAAAATTTAATGAACGCATTGGTTGAGGAAGAGATAAACATGTTTTGATTCGGAGATCTCAATATCTCCTATACCCAATGAATTTCCCATTTCTGATTTCCACTTTCTCTTTACATTCTGCAACTCAATTCATGCAATCACCCCCATTCCCTTTTAATTTCAGCAATTTAGCTTCTGCTCTTTAATTCATGCAATTTAAGATTCCGCCATTTCAATTTCTTGTCATTTACGGTTTCCCGCCAATTTTACATTCCGCAATTCTCATCTAAATCTTGATTCCGCTCAACTAGAACACACTTCTAATCCGAATTGCTCATTCAACCAATCCTTGTGGGATTCGACCTCACTCTATTGTGAGTTTTTACTTGACGATAGCCGGTGCACTTGCCGGAAGGAATTTTGCCGATCGTGCAATTTCCTAAATCGTAGCATAACAAGTTTATGCGCATCAAGTTTATGGCGCCGTTGCCGGGGATTGGTTTTCGATTGACAATTCTCAAATTGGAAGTTAACTAGATTGAGCATTTTTTTTTTGTTTTGATTAATTCAGTACAAGTTACTTGTTGAATTTTAATTTCTGCACTCTGTTATATGCTTTCTTTCTTTATGCCTTTAAATTCAAGCAACTAACTCACTGACTCACTAACTGTTTGAATTAATTCCTCAATTGCTCTAACCATACTCTTCCATTAACCAAGAGTATTTCACTTGTTTGTTGCCTGTGCTGTGTTCTTGTATGACAGGTAGGAGAGGAGAGACATCAACTCCTCTATATACCGAACCAGAGAGGACCCTTCATAGACTTAGAAGGGAAGCAAGAGGGAAGAGAGTATTGGGAGAAGAAGAATCTGAAGGAGAATCTGAGGACAATTTTGAGGAAGCTCTAGATCTCAACATGGATAGAGAAGTTCACAACCATGAGAGAGCTGATGGAAACAATGCCATTCCTGAGAGGAGGGTTCTTAGTTCATACATAAACCCAACCTCTGGGAATTGTGGTAGCAGCATTCAGAAACCACCCATTCAGGCCAACAATTTTGAACTCAAACCACAGCTAATATCACTTGTGGAGAATCATTGTTCATTTGGTGGGAGTGCTAATGAAGATCCCAACCAATATCTCACAAAATTCCTGAGAATTTGTGACACTGTAAAGTCCAATGGAGTCCAGGAAGATGCCTATAAACTGCTTTTGTTCCCATTTTCACTTAGGGACAAAGCAGCTAAGTGGCTGGAATCATTCCCAAGGGGGAGTCTAACAACATGGGATGAGGTGGAAAGCAAGTTTCTGGCACGTTTCTACCCCCCACAAAAGGTCAATAGGCTTCGATCTGAGGTTCAGACTTTTAGACAACAAGATGGTGAAACTCTCTACGAGGCATGGGAGAGATTCAAGGATTTGACAAGGAAATGCCCACCAGACATGTTCCATGATTGGGTGCAATTGCATATTTTCTATGATGGACTGTCTTATGAATCAAGGAAGGCTGTAGACCATTCATCAGGAGGTTCATTGAACAGGAAAAAGACTGTGGAAGAAGCCATTGAAGTGATTGAGACAGTGGCTGAGAATGAGTACTACTATGCATCAGAGAGGCACAACACTAAGGGAGTCATGGAGCTGAACCATGTTGATACAATTCTAGCCCAAAACAAGGTGTTTGCCAAGCAACTAGCAGAGCTTACCAGGCAATTAGAAACAAAGCAAGTGGCTGCAATACACACACAAGATCAAGAGGAAGTAAGCATTGAAGGAGGTGATTGGGAAGAGGCCAACTATGTGGGAAACCAACAAAGGCAATCATATGATCCGCATTCCAACACTTACAACCCAGGATGGAAAAATCACCCAAACTTTGGGTGGGGGAACCAACAAACCCAACCACAAAACCACAAACCTTACAACCACAACCAACATAACAATTCCACATACCAAAACTCCAACCAAAGATCATACCAAGCCACACAAAACACTTACTCTCAACCACCGTATCATGGCCAAAATAATCAACCTACCCAACCTAACCCGAACCAACAATTTCAAGATCAATTAAACAGGATAGAAGGAATGCTTGCAACCATGAGTCAAGACATAACCGAATTGAAAGCTTTTAAGGAAGAAGTAAATTCTAACCTGCAAAACCAAGGAGCTGCCATCCAGAAGCTAGAAAATCAAATTGCGTATTTGTCTAAGCAAACCCCTGGGACAAGCGTTTCTCATGCTGCCAAGGCTATTGCAAGGGAAGAATGTAAGGCCATAACCCTCAGAAGCGGAAAGAATCTAAAGGAGATCTCAAAGGAAACCACAGAGGATGAAGCAAAGGAAAATGTGAGAGATAAGGAACAAGGACAATCTTTTACATCGTCTGCAACAAAAGAAAAAGAAAAAGAGGTCCTGAAGCCTTATACACCTAAAGCACCATATCCTCAACGTTTGATGAAAAGTGAAAAGGATGGCCAATTCTCCAGGTTCTTGGAGATTTTCAAGAAGCTTCAAATCAACATTCCATTTACTGAGGCAATAGAGCAAATGCCACTCTATGCAAAATTCTTAAAGGAATTAATGACCAAGAAAAGAAGCTGGAGAAACGAGGAAACTGTGTTGTTAACTGAAGAATGCAGTGCCATCATCCAGCACAAATTGCCTCAGAAATTGAAGGATCCAGGCAGTTTCCAAATCCCCTGCATCATAGGAGAAGTCATGGTGGAGAAGGCCTTGTGTGACTTAGGGGCCAGTATCAATTTGATGTCTCTAACAATGATGAGAAGAATGAAGATTGAGGAAGCCAAACCAACAAGAATGGCCCTCCAATTGGCAGATCGAACTTTTAAATTCCCTCATGGGATAGTTGAGGATTTGTTGGTGAAGGTGGGAGATTTTATATTTCCTGCTGATTTTGTGGTGTTAGATATGGAGGAAGAAGCCAAAGCTTCAATAATTCTGGGAAGACCCTTCCTGGCTACTGCTGGAGCCATCATAGATGTACAAAAGGGTGAACTCACTCTTAGACTACATGATGAGAAATTGGTGTTTAACGTATTCAAGGCAATGAGCTATCCATCAGAATCACTAAGGGAATGCATGAGGGTGGATGTAGTGGACATTGCAGTACAAGAAACCTTTGAGGAAACAACAAAGGAAGTGGCAGAGGAGGAGTTCACCAAGGACATAGAAGTTAGTGACATCAAGGCTGCTGAAACAACCATGCCAAACATGCCAGAGATAGTGAAAGAAGAGAAGGAAGCACCAAAACCTGAGCTCAAAGCATTGCCCCCTAATCTCAAGTATGCATACTTGGGTAGTGATGAGAGTCATCCTGTTATCATTAGCTCTGCCCTGAGTCAAGAACAGGAAGAAGAATTGATCAAGGTGCTACAAACTCATCAAGATGCCATTGGATGGACCCTAGCTGATTTGAAGGGGATAAGTTCATCCATATGCATGCATAAAATCTTGTTAGAAGAGGATGCTAGACCCTCCATCCAAGCTCAGAGAAGATTGAATCCCGTCATGAAAGAAGTGGTACAAAAGGAGGTCATGAAGTTATGGCAGGCAGGGGTAATCTACCCCATTTCTGATAGCCCATGGGTTAGTCCCATCCATGTAGTTCCCAAGAAAGGTGGCATAACTGTGGTGCCAAATGAGAGGAACGAACTCATACCCACAAGAACTGTCACTGGGTGGAGGATGTGCATAGACTACAGGAAGCTCAATGAAGCCACCAGAAAAGATCATTTCCCACTCCCATTCATAGATCAGATGCTTGAAAGGCTTGCAGGACATGCTTACTATTGCTTTTTGGATGGATACTCAGGCTATAATCAGATAGTAGTTGATCCTAGAGATCAAGAGAAAACATCATTTGTTTGTCCATATGGAGTTTTTGCTTATAGACGCATGCCCTTTGGATTGTGCAATGCACCTGCCACTTTCCAAAGATGCATGCTGTCCATCTTTTCGGACATGATTGAAAAATTTATTGAGGTCTTCATGGATGATTTTTCTGTGTTTGGAGATTCTTTTCCTAGCTGCCTACACCACCTTGCCTTGGTGCTTAAGAGGTGCCAAGAGACTAACCTAGTATTAAACTGGGAAAAATGTCATTTCATGGTCACAGAAGGAATAGTCCTTGGCCACAAAATCTCTAATAGAGGCATTGAGGTGGACAGAGCTAAGGTGGAACTCATTGAAAAACTACCTCCACCAAGTAATGTCAAGGCAGTTAGGAGTTTTTTGGGACACGCTGGTTTTTACAGAAGGTTTATTAGAGACTTTTCTAAAATAGCCAAACCTTTGAGTAACTTTCTTGTCTCTGATACACCCTTTGTATTTGATAAAAATTGCATGCTAGCCTATGAACTTTTGAAGCAAAAACTTTCCTCTGCACCTATCATTGCCCCACCTGATTGGAACTTACCTTTTGAACTGATGTGTGATGCATCAGACCTTGCTATTGGGGCAGTGTTAGGACAAAGGAAAGACAATTTGGTACATGTGATTTATTATGCCAGTAAAGTCTTGAATGATAACCAAAGGAATTACACAACCACTGAAAAAGAACTCTTGGCAATAGTCTTTGCATTTGACAAATTTAGATCCTATCTCATTGGATCTAAAGTCATTGTCTTCACTGATCATTCAGCTTTAAAGTACTTACTTGCTAAACAAGAATCCAAACCAAGACTTATTAGATGGGTTCTTTTGTTGCAGGAATTTGACATTGAAATCAAAGACAAGAAGGGTGTAGAAAACAAGGTGGCAGACCATTTATCAAGGATACCATGTGAAGAAGGAAGCGCACAAAGCACACATATAAATGAGTGCTTTCCTGATGAACAACTCATGGTAATTCACAAGGCACCCTGGTTTGCAGACATAGCAAACTTCAAGGCCACTGGGAGTTTGCCGTTGGAATTTAACAAGCATCAAAGGAAGAAATTGGTAAATGATGCCAAATACTTCATCTGGGACGAACCATACTTGTTCAAAAAATGTTCGGATGGCATACTCAGAAGATGCATATCAGAGGAAGAAGGAAGGGAAGTCTTATGGGACTGCCATGGCTCCACTTATGGAGGACATTTTGCAGGAGAAAGAACAGCAGCTAAGGTGTTGCAGTGTGGTTTTTATTGGCCCACTATCTTCAAAGATGCAAAGGAACTAGTGAAGCACTGCCATGAATGCCAGAAAGCGGGGAACCTGCCAAGAAGAAATGAAATGCCACAACAATTCATTCTGGAACTTGAATTGTTTGATGTATGGGGGATAGATTTCATGGGACCCTTTCCCTCCTCATACTCAAATAATTACATTCTTGTGGCAGTAGACTATGTCTCCAAATGAGTTGAAGCAATAGCAACGCCAACCAATGATAATAAGGTAGTCATGAACTTCCTCAGAAAACACATTTTTTGCCGTTTTGGGGTTCCAAGAGCAATCATCAGTGATGGAGGGAGCCACTTCTGCAACAGACCATTAGAGGCATTGCTTCTAAAATATGGAGTCAAACACAAGGTAGCCACACCATACCATCCACAGACAAGTGGGCAAGCCGAAATATCTAACAGAGAACTCAAAAGAATCCTGGAAAAGACTGTGGGAACTTCAAGGAAGGACTGGTCGATTAAGCTAGATGATGCTCTTTGGGCATATAGGACAGCTTTCAAAACACCAATTGGAATGTCTCCTTTCCAACTAGTATATGGAAAAGCTTGCCATTTGCCACTGGAGTTGGAGCACAAGGCATACTGGGCCTTGAAACTTTTGAACTTGGACAGCAAAGCTGCTGGAGAAAGAAGGATGTTGCAAATTCAAGAGTTGGAAGAATTCAGAGCTGAAGCTTATGAGAATGCCAAAATTTACAAAGAAAGAGCAAAGAAGAAGCATGACAGCAACATAGCCCCAAGGAAATTTGAAGAAGGACAAAAAGTATTGCTCTACAATTCTAGGCTGAAGCTATTTCCAGGAAAGCTAAAATCAAGGTGGTCTGGACCATTCCTTGTCACCAAGGTCTCCAAATATGGACAAGTAGAAATCATGGAAGAAAAGTCACAACGAACCTTCATTGTGAACGGTCAAAGACTCAAACATTACTTGGGAGATGTGGAGGAGAAGGACAAGGTTAAATATCACCTCAACTGAGGAAGCTGACCGTCAAGCTAATGACGTTAAAGAAGCGCTTGTTGGGAGGCAACCCAACCTGAGGTAACACCCTTTTGCTGTTTCTTTTATTTGTTTCAATAAAAAGGGTGAAGTAGTTTCTGTGCATTGCAAAGAATTAAGTTTGGTGTTTCACACCAAACAATGAATTCGTGGATCAATAATTCAAAGGGGAATGTATGACTCTAAGTTTGGTGTTCCACCATAAAGATCAACTGAACACAACAACCTTTGAATTATATGAAAGGAACAACCATTCTAAGCAGTCACAGAAATGCTTAGAACCCTTAGCAGCAACTTCATTCCAAAGAGAACTCAAGGATTCAAAGAACAGAGAAGTAAGTGGGAGACTAAGTTTGGTGTTCACACACCAACTTAAGACTCAGATACTTACCCACACATAGTTGAGCTAACCACTCAAGTGCTTGAGAAGCAAGCAACTTCATCACTCTTTGCAGGAAAGGAAACAAGGATCTTAAAGCATGAAGCAACAATTAGGAGAAGAAGGAGAAATCAAATTGTTTCCTGGCAACAAAGAGAAAACAAGGAATTTCACAAGGTGGTATTGTTCCTTGATAATTCTTTAAAAAAAAAGAGGCAAACAAAAGCATGCTTGTTCTGGTTTAAACTGTAAATGTTGAATCTTTCTGGAATGTGAAGTCTCTAGTATGTTTGTCTGTTTATTGCTTTGAATAAAGTGAATGCCTAGATGTTTGGATATAACTTCACCTTCTTAAACAAGTGCTTGCCATGCTTGTTCTGTTTCCAAAAATAAAAGAAAAGTTTGAACAAAAGTAACTTGGCTCAATTAGTGACAAATCAAGTAGAATTAAGTAGTGGTATGCATGCTTGATTGTTTAAGTCAGATCACTGGAAATAGAGTGTAGAATTATCATTTTTTGTGTAGAAATTGAAAACTGTCTATGGATCTTGATGAATAAATGTCTTTGGCCATGAAAAAGAAAGAAAAAGAAGAAGAAAAAGCCACTGAAAAAGGGCAACCAAAAAGCAAAAAAAAAATTTGAGAAAATAAGCTAGGCACCAATGGTTTGAACTTCTGAGACAAATGCCTGTGGTGTTTATGTATTAAGGATATGCTTGGATGAATAGGTTCTGAGGAGTGTTTCAACACTTGGTAACTTGGGTTAACTAACCCGGGATTATCAACCAAAAGTCCATTATCAAGAGCAACCTAAATACAAAACATTTAGTCACACAAAGAGGTGCTGGGCACCAATGTCTCAAGAAGAAATGTGAACTAAAATGCCTAAAGTGGATATGTGTAGTGCACTGATAAGAAAAAGAAAATGCCAAAGGCTTGTGCAACACATGACACTAAGCAAACAAGGAGCAAAGGAGCTCTAAGAAAAAGAAAAGAAAAACAAAGAAGAGAAAAGTGCCAAGGACATAAGAATAACAAGAGGCCATAGCAGTGTTTGATGGATGCAATGAAAAAGTGATAATCTTACCTGATAAGTATGAAAAAGTGATGCTGCAACTTTCTGCATAAAACCCTTCTGATGAACTTCAAATGCTTGCTAATATAGCCAATGTAATTGCTTTCTGTTTCATACTTTCTTCTCAAATAACTCAGGACTTGCTTAGGGACAAGCAAGTATTAAGTTTGGTGTTGTGATGCCAAGGCATCTTAGGCTAGTTTCACTAGCATTTTTCTGTTAGTTTTAGTTGTTTTATGCATTTTCTTGAGCTTAAAGTAACCAAGAATGGTTAAATGAATAACAAAGCAATGAACCATCCAAACAGTATGATTTTAATGCAAATTCCATGAGTTTTAGTTATATTACTTGAATGCTATGAATGGAAGATTTCTCATGAAATTTTGCAAGACTTTGATGCAATTGTTTGGATGATTTCAGGGAAGAAAAGGCTAAGCAAGGAAGCAACAAAATCAATAAAGGAAGCTTGAATATCACATGTGGAGTTTAAGTTCCAGTTTAAGCCTAAACTGGAGCTTAAACGCCAGAATCAGGAAGGCTAAGAAATGCTGGAATTGAAGTTTAACCTCCAGTTTAACCTTAAACTGGAGGTTAAACGCCAGAATGAAAGTCTCACCAAAGAAGCATTTCCACGTTTAACCTCCAGTTTAACCTTAAACTGGAGGTTAAACGCCAGAAGTGAGAAGGGCACCAAGGGGGGCAGTTCCACGTTTAACCTCCAGTTTAACCTTAAACTGGAGGTTAAACGCCAGAAAAGGGAAAAGCACCAGGGAGCCATTTCCACGTTTAAGCTCCAGTTTGACCTTAAACTGGAGCTTAAACGTGTTCGACCAAGTTTTCTCCTCCAGGGTTGCTTTCTCAGCTTCCACGTTTAAGCTCCAGTTTAACCTTAAACTGGAGCTTAAACGTGTTCGACACCTCCAGGGCTACCTTTCTCAGCTTCCACGTTTAAGCTCCAGTTTAACCTTAAACTGGAGCTTAAACGTGTTCGACCTCCAGGATGGCTTTCTCTATTTCCACGTTTAAGCTCCAGTTTAACCTTAAACTGGAGCTTAAACGTGTTCGACCTCCAGGGCTGCCTTTTCTATCTCCACGTTTAAGCTTCAGTTTAACCTTAAACTGAAGCTTAAACGTGTTCGACTATATTACCCTCCAGGGCTGCCTTCTTCCATTTCCACGTTTAAGCTTCAGTTTAACCTTAAACTGAAGCTTAAACGTGCTTCCACAAAAGGCATCACTGGAAGTGTCTGGCGTTTAAGCTGCAGTTTAAGCTTAAACTGCAACTTAAACGCCACTCTTGGAAAAGGTTTCTGGGCCAAAAATATTGCGGTTTAAGTTAGTATTTGAGCACAAACATTAACTTAAACTTACTCTGGTATGAAACCCAATTGAATATCATGGTTTATGGGATTGGGCCTGAAGGATTGATGAGTCTGAAATTTCCATTTATTGAGTCATGTGTCATTATTTGATTATCACTAAGCTGGCTCAATGAATGTTACAGAATTTGGATCAACAGCCTCATCAAGATTATGGATCATAAACCCAAGGCAAAAGGAAAGCAGGGAGAGGCCTCAAAGCCCAAGAAACACAACAGAAGCTCAATATAGAAAGTGTATAAATAGGATAGAATTTAAGTTAGAAAGGACTTTTACCTTTTCATTGAGCTAGTTTTCATATCTTTGTAATTGAATTCAGAGCTATGACTCACTAAACCCCCTTTCATTGGGTTAGGGAGCTCTATTGTAATTCAATGAATCAATAATAGTTTATCTTCTTCTTCAATCTTTTCTCTTGAATTTTGTTAGAAAGCTTCTCAATCTAATTCCATTGGGTAGTTGTCTTGGGAAAGAAACTACCCATAATTGGAATCCTTCGGAACCTTGGGAAAGGAATGGAGGATTCATGCTAGAGAAGCTTTCTCACAGTGAATTGGATTGGGGTTTGGATGGATATTGTGACATGTAATCCTACCAAATTGTGGTTCATGAAACTGTGTGGTATAATCAGTGATCGAGCATCATCTCTTCTTATGAACATTTAAACCAAGGGATTGGGAATTTGTTTGTTTTTAGAGAGAATTGGTGAGCCAAGGGATTGGGATCCAATCATATAAGATTGCCAAGCAAAATTTAATGAACGCATTGGTTGAGGAAGAGATAAACATGTTTTGATTCGGAGATCTCAATATCTCCTATACCCAATGAATTCCCCATTTCTGATTTCCACTTTCTCTTTACATTCTGCAACTCAATTCATGCAATCACCCCCATTCCCTTTTAATTTCAGCAATTTAGCTTCTGCTCTTTAATTCATGCAATTTAAGATTCCGCCATTTCAATTTCTTGTCATTTACGTTTTCCCGCCAATTTTACATTCCGCAATTCTCATCTAAATCTTGATTCCGCTCAACTAGAACACACTTCTAATCCGAATTGCTCATTCAACCAATCCTTGTGGGATTCGACCTCACTCTATTGTGAGTTTTTACTTGACGATAGCCGGTGCACTTGCCGGAAGGAATTTTGCCGATCGTGCAATTTCCTAAATCGTAGCATAACAAGTTTATGCGCATCACTAGGCGACTCAAGTGGTCCGCCACTAAATTTTGGGAGCCACTCCTATCTTTGATCTCTAAATCAAATTCTTGCAATAACAATATCCAACGGATTAACCTTGGTTTTGACTCTTTCTTAGCTAACAAATATTTCAAGGCCACATGATTTGAATATACTACCACTTTAGTTCCAAGTAAATAAGCTTGAAATTTATCCAAAGCAAAAATAATAGCTAACAATTCTTTTTCAGTGGTAGTATAATTAGACTGGGCACCATCTAAAGTCTTAGAAGTATAAGAAATAATGTATGGGTCCTTACATTCGCGCTGAGCCAGTGCTGCTCCTACCGCGTAGTTTGATGCGTCGCACATGATCTCGAACGGCCTACTCCAGTTAGACCCTCTCACAAACGGAGCTTGGGTCAAGGCAATCTTCAGCTTTTCGAATGCTTCCATGCATTCCTCACTCAAGTCAAACTCTACGTCCTTCTGCAGCAGTCGGGACAAAGGTAGTGCAACCTTACTGAAGTCCTTGATAAAATGCCGGTAGAAACCTGCATGACTGAGAAAAGAACGGACTTTCCTCACGGAGGAGGGGTAAGGTAAACCAGAAATAATATTTACCTTTGCAGGATCAACAGATATACCAGTATTAGAAACAACATGTCCTAGAACAATACCTTGCTTTACCATAAAATGACATTTTTCAAATTAAGCACAAGGTATGAACTAGTACATCTTTCTAATACTCTAGCTAGACTATCCAAACAAAGGTCAAACGAATCACCATAAATACTAAAGTCATCCATAAAAACTTCCATACAATGCTCAAGAAGATCTGAGAAGATACTCATCATGCATCTTTGAAACGTAGCCGGTGCATTACATAAGCCAAAAGGCATTCTCTTATATGCATACGTTCCAAAGGGACATGTAAAAGTTGTTTTCTCTTGATCTTCTGGAGCAATATGGATTTGAAAATAACCATAAACCATCTAGAAAATAGTAGCGTGATTTACCTGACAAGCGATCAAGCATTTGATCGATGAAAGGTAGTGGGTAGTGATCCTTGCGAGTGGCCTGGTTCAAGCACCTGTAGTCAATGCACACCCTCCAGGAATTCTTCACTCTCATAGCCATAAATTCCCCATGCTCATTCTTCACTGTTGTGATGCCAGACTTCTTCGGAACCACCTGTACTGGGCTAACCCATTCACTATCCGAGATTGGATAGATGATGTCGGCTTCAAGCAGTCGGGTCACCACCTTCTTCACAACTTCTAAAATGGTGTGGTTCAACCGCCTTTGAGGTTGATGGATAGGCCTCGCTCTCTCCTGTAGAAATATGCAGTGCTCACAGACTTGAGGGCTTATACCTACTATATCCGCCAAACTCCACCCAATAGCTTTCTTGTGTCTTCTCAGCACACTAAGCAAATGCTCCTCTTATTGGGAAGTAAGTTCCTTTGCAATTATAACTGGGAGCTTCTGATTGTCTTCAAGATAAGCATACTTGAGGTGAGGTGGAAGGGGCTTCAACTCCATTTTCAGCTCATGGCTTGACACTTGATTATTCGGAACCATTGGAGGTGGCAAGGTGTCTGCAGTATGCTCAGAGGGCTTCCCCACACTTGTACCTTACTCCATGTTCTTCTCTTCTATTGCCTCTTGGTGAACTTTAGCCACTGTCTCATCAATAATATCACACTGGAAGATAGAGTGGTCTTCCGATGGGTGCTTCATAGCTTCATCAAGGTTGAAGTTCACTACTCTTCCATCAATCTCAAAAGAATATGTACCCGAGAAGGCATCCAATTTAAACTGCGAAGTCTTCAAAAATGGCCATCCAAGCAAGATGGATGAAGGTCTTTGAAGAACTGAAGATTGATGGTTTAGAGGTTATAGTAAACTCTCGTTGCAAGTATAGTTACAAAACCAAGCAATCAACCTTTCTTACAAACGTTTTGGTTGTCACAAGTAACAAACCCCTAAATAAATTGATAATCGAAGTATTTAAACCTCGGGTCATCTTTTCAAGGAAATGCAGGGAAGTATGTTCTTATTATTGGCTATGAGGATTGTAAATTGGGATTTTGAGAATGAGAAACAAGTAATTTAATTAGCAAATAAAGTAAATGAAGAACAAGTAATTTAAATGGCAAGTAAAATAAATAAATGACTGTAAATTAAACTTTTGGCAAGGTATGAGAAATTAGAGGTCCTATCCTAGCTATCCTTATCAATGATGATGAAAATTGAATCTTAATTCCACTTTGTTAACCTTTACTAAGATAAAGGAAGGTCAAGGGATTAATTAGTTTGATCTTCGGATCCTATTTATTTCTTAAGAAAAGATTGGGATTATTGAAGTTCAATTCAATTAGCAAAGATAACAATTATCAATCATGTTTGAGTTTGATAACTCCTGAGTTACTGATTTCTTAACCAAGACCAAAAGGAGAAAAGTAAATCTACTGGAATAAAAATGTCTTCAGATTGGGAATAATAGTAACATAAATAAGAGAAAGCAATATTAAACTGAAATACCTCAAATAACATTAATTCAAAATAGTAATCTGTAACATGGAAAAATTCATAAATTAAATTGCAAAAGTAAATAAAAGGGAATATTGAACCTGGGATTTAGAGGCACTCCTAAAACTAAGAGAAATCCTAAATCTTAATCCTAAGAGAGAGGAGAGAACCTCTCTCTCTAAAAAAACTATATCTAAATCCTAAAATTGTGAATTATAAAAGAGTGATGATGAATGGATACGTTCCCCCAATTTATAGCCTCTAATCTGTGTTTTCTGGGCCGCAAACTGGGTCAAAAACAGCCCAGAATTCACTGGAGAAGAAATCTGCCACGCTGGTTTTTCGTCACTGCAACGCATCCGCATGGAGCACGAGTTCGCATCGCCTAGCGTTATAGCAACTATGGCATATTATATATCAAATCGAAGCTCAGAACGTTAGCTTTCTAACGCAACTAAAATCGCATCGTTTGGACCTTTTTAGCTCAAGTTATAGCCGTTTGAGTGCAGAGAGGTCAGGCTGGACAGCTTAGCAATTTCTCCAACTTCTTGTATTCCTTCCACTTTTGCATGCTTCCTTTCCATCCTCTGAGTCATTCCAGCCTTGTAATCTCTGAAATCACTTAACACACATATCAAGGCATCTAATGGTAATAAGAGAGGATTATTATATTGTAATTTAAAGCCAAAGAAGCATGTTTTCAATCATAGCACAAATTCTGAGAAGGAATTGTAAAACCATACAAATAGTATGAATAAGTGGGTAAAGAGTTGATAAAAACCACTCAATTGAGCACAAGATAAACCATAAAATAGTAGTTTATCAGTCTTTCTGAGTCATTAGGGGGCATATCTAGAATGTAGAAGTCAATAGAAAATGTCAACCCCTTAATGCTCACCAAGACGTCTTCCGCAATGCCAACCACTGAGATTATGCTCTTATCTGCCAAAACAAAATGTGCTACCGACCTTTTTAAGGGTGGGAGCCTCAAAGCATCATATACAGATAATGGCATAATACTAACACATGCACCTAAATCACACATGCAGTCAAGAAATTGTACACCTCCTATAGTACAAGTAACCATACAAGGACTGGGATCACCACATATCTCCGGTATAGCACCCATCAAAGCAGAAATAGAGCTACCCAAAGGAATAGTTTCTAAATCATGTATCTTATCCTTATTCATGCACAAATCTTTTAGAAACTTAGCATACTTAGGAACCTGGCGAATAGTAT
This sequence comes from Arachis ipaensis, assembly GCF_059453495.1. Taxonomy (NCBI): domain Eukaryota; kingdom Viridiplantae; phylum Streptophyta; class Magnoliopsida; order Fabales; family Fabaceae; genus Arachis; species Arachis ipaensis. Next base: position 116,637,116 of record NC_142435.1, on the reverse strand, counting down.
CAAAAAGGGGAATAGTTACCTCAACCTTTTTGAAGATTTCCACCATCTTGGGATCGAGCTCTACTTGCTTCTTAGTCCTCCTAGCAAGGTGTGGAAAAGGAATGGGAATGGCTTCTCTCACAACATCATCTTCCTTAGATACTCCATTCCTTGGTTGAGCAATTGTTTCTTCAACCGCCTCTTGTACCTCTTCCTCTTCTTCAACATCTTCTACCTCAACAACATCTTCAACTTGAATATCTTCTCTTGAGCTTGGCTCCTCGGGGCTCCTCTCTTACAATGTAGTGCCGGACCTCAAAGTAATGGCATTAATTCCACCTTTGGGGTTGGGTAAAGTTTGAGAGGGAAGTGCACTAGAGCTTGAAAGTTGATTGTTGGAGGTTGAGGGTAGTTCCATACGGGTTATAAGGGCTGATGAGCGGATAATTTATACGCTTTTGGCATTATTTTTAGTATATTTTCAGTATAATTTAGTTAGTTTTTATTATATTTCTAGTAATTTTTAAATAAAAATGACAATTCTGGACTTTACTATGAGTTTGTGTGTTTTTCTGTAATTTCAGGTATTTTCTGGCTGAAATTGAGGGAGCTGAGCAAAAATCTGATTCAGGCTGAAAAAGGACTGCTGATGCTGTTGGATTCTGACCTCTCTACACTTGGAATGGATTTTCTGGAGCTATAGAAGTCTAATTGGCGTGCTCTTAATTGCGTTAGAAAGTAGACATCCAGGGCTTTCTAGCAATATATAATAGTCCATACTTTGCTCAAGGATAGACGACGTAAACTGGCGTTCAACGCCTGTTCCATGTTGTAGTCTGGCGTCAAACGCCAGAAACAGGTTACAAATGGGAGTTGAACGCCAGAAACAGGTTACAACCTGGCGTTTAACTCCAGAAACAGCCTAGGCACGTGAGAAGCTTAAGTCTCAGCCCCAGCACACACCAAGTGGACCTCAGAAGTGGATTTCTGTACCATCTATCATAGTTTATTCATTTTCTATAAACCTATGTTACTAGTTTAGTATTTAACCATAATACCACCTCTAACTATCCATTAACCATGTTTTCCACATATTCATGCATTCTAATTTCAAGTAAAGTACATATGCATTGCTTTCACCATTTACTTTGGGGCATTTTGTCCCCTTTTTACTTATTTTCACTTTTTCTCTTCTTTTTCTCTTTTTCCTCTTTTATATATATATATATATTTTTTTTTCTTTTATTTTATTTTTCTCAATGCATATGATTAAATTATTAAATGCATGAATATATCATTCTTTCATATTTTCAGAAAATTCTAACATACTCAATTATCAAACCAAATGTTTCCAAACCCACTTTTTCCACACTTAAATCATAAGCACTTTCACTAGTTTAAGCTAACCAAGGATTCAAATTAAGGACATTATTGTTTTTCGCTTAGAGTTAATGATGTGCTAAAGTAAAGAACAAAGGGGTAAAATAGGCTCAAATTAGTTTGCAAGGGATAATGAAGGGTTAAGGCCATATGGGTATTTAAGCTCAGTGAAACAAAGGCCTCAATCATATAAGTGCATGCATACATCAAACCATGGAAATATAGAATTAAGCAAGACAAAGATCACAATTTTAGAGAGAAAAATACACACTAAAACAAAATTTTTGGTTGATAAAATGCAACTAATCAAATAGGCTCAAAAATCTCACAGGTTTTGTGTGTTCGAGCTCTAAACCATGTTCCAGTATAATATTTCTTCAAACAAGTGTAACATTAAATTTTCTTCAAATTAGTGAAATGCTCTAAAAGGTTTCTTGAAAAAGAAAATATTACTTTAACCAAGTGGTAAAATATGCATAAAAATCAAACAAACATGCAAATGCAACAACTAGCAAGGAAAATAAACCATTGGTGTTGAGATAGAAGAGTGACTAACCCATGGAGATCGGTATCGACCTCCCCACACTTAAAGATTGCACCGTCCTCGGTGCATGCTAAGATGTTCAAGTGGACGGGTTGTTCCAACTGATGCTTTTCTTCAAGGATTGTGCAGATGGAGTTGTTTGTCTCCCCTTATAGAAGTTTTTCCCTTTTTCCTTCTTCAGTGGCCAGCCTGAAAGAAGAGGGAAAAGAAGAAAAAGTAACCCAGAAATAAAGATAATAAATAAAATATGGTTGGGTTAATGCCAAATAATGAGGGTCTCAATTACATGGTAGCTACAACATGCAAGTGAGAAAACAGTAGAAGTACATGGCAAATCAAGAGTGCAAAAAGTTGCAAAAATAGGGAAGAGAGTGTGGGTAGGGAGAGATAATGTAAATTCATATCAATGTAAAAGTAATACAGGTATAAAAGATTGGCATTGATTTAAATAATATTATCTAACCAGAATAAAACAAGTCACTAAGCACCCAAAATAATTCAAGAGAAGATGCAACAGTTAAATAAGAAAATTTTAACACCAAAGGAAAAATAATTAATTTAGAAAAGAAAATAAAAATATGCACAAAATTAAGATGCAATGAATGAAATATGAAAATAAATTAAGTAAAATAAAATAAAATATAAGAAGATTGAGAAGGGAAAGAAGGGAAGAAGAAGTAAGTAAGAAAGAAGGGAGGAAAAATTAGGATTGGGGAAGAAAAGATAAGATATTTGGCAAATTAGGATAAGCTGTGCAGCGCAAGCGACGTGGTCGCGTGGGGCACGCGGTCGCGCGACTTGTGCTTAAACTGATTGACGCGTGACCCGTTTTAGGCTAATGGCGCAAGGGCAGCCTCGCACTCGCACAACTCTCTGTTCAAAATCATATTAGTGCCAAATTTTGGGTGACGCGATCGCATGGTGCATGCGATCGCGTGAGTGGTCAATTATTAGGATGTGACGTGGCCGCGTGAGGCACACGATCGCGTGAGATGGACTGCGCGTCCAGCGTCAGTCTAGCACCACTCTAGCACAACTTTCGGCTGTGCACCCTTATTACGTCGAAATCCAGGTCACGCGACCACGTGGGGCACGCGGTCGCTTGGGAGGCCAGTATTTCCCACTCGACGCGGATGCGTCAGCGATGCGGTCACGTGGGACGAATTGTGCCATTGGCACGCCTCCAGCCACGCTCTCGCGTGACTCTCTGTTCACTTTTTTCTTCCAAACGCACTGGTGACGCGGAGGCGTCAGCGACGCTGCCGCGTCGCGTGCGTATTTTTTTTTTAATTTGAAAAATACAGAATTCAATGCTAATATGAATGTTATGCAAAATTCCAGGTTCAATACAATAAAATAAAATAAAACTTGAAAACAAATAAAACTAAATAAAAATGAAAAAGAAACGATCATACCATGGTGGGTTGTCTCCCATCTAGCACTTTTAGTTAAAGTCCTTAAGTTGGACATTTGGGGAGTCCTTTGTTATGGTGGCTTGTGCTTGAACTCATCCATGAATCTCCACCAATGTTTGTGATTCCAATGGCCTCCGGGATCCCAAACAAGGCACGTAAAGCCCTTGAGCAGTTTTAAACAGGTTCTCAGTCTCCCAGTATGCTAAATGTCAGAACAGATTCCAGGATCCCAAACTTTGCTTTTACACCCGTCTTTGTGTTGATCGTCATGATTCCATCGGGGTAGCAAGCAATATGAATTCTCACTAAAGCGGCCAAACAACTTCCTAGACCCATGCAGTTGAGCTTTACACCAACCTTTGCGTTTAAACTTAAAGCTTCCAACCATAATGAACCTTGCAGGACAATTCTTACCACTGGCCATCTTTCTCTTACTCTTAATGCCACAAAGAGCTCTAAGTTGACCATCCGTCTCCAGTAGCCCATATTCAAGTGGGATTAGAAAGCTAAGGGATATGAATTTTACGCACTTGAATGTTGTGAAGGATGATGGCAACTTAGGGGGAGGGGTCTCCAATAACTTTGGCAAGGTGATTTCAAGCTCCACTCCCTTGTGCTCTTTGACAACTTCCACCTCTTTGCAAACTTCTTTAATTTCAACCTCTTCCTCTTGGTAGCCTTCTTCCAATTCAATCTCTTCTTCATTACTTACCAAGGGCATGGGAGGTTGTGCTTCTTCTTGAATCTTCATCTCTTGATCGACCTCTTCCAAGTCTTCAACCATGATATGCCTTAGAGGTTGTACACCCTCCTCAGCATCAATTTCAATCGCCTTGGAAGGAGGTTCTACAACCTGACTTTCCCATGGAGGTTCAGCATCTCCTAAGTCTGCAACCACTTCTTCCTCTTCAGTGACTATAGCTTCCTGATGAGCGGATAATTTATACGCTTTTTGGCATTGTTTTTAGTATGTTTTTAGTAGAATCTGGTTACTTTTAAGGATGTTTTTAATAGATTTTATGTTAAATTCATATTTCTGGACTTTACTATGAGTTTGTGTGTTTTTTTGTGATTTCAGGTATTTTCTGACTGAAATTGAGGGACTTGAGCAAAAATCAGATTCAGAGGTTGAAGAAGGACTGCTGATGCTGTTGCATTCTGACCTCCCTGCACTCAAAGTGGATTTTCTGGAGCTACAAAACTCTAAATGGCGCGCTTCCAATTGCGTTGGAAAGTAGACATCCAGGGCTTTCTAGCAATATATAATAGTCCATACTTTGGCCAAGAATTGACGACGTAAACTGGCGTTCAACGCCAGCCTTCTGCCCAAATCTGGCGTCCAGCGCCAGAAAAGGATCCAAAACCAGAGTTGAACGCCCAAACTGGCACAGAAACTGGCGTTCAACTCCACAAATGGCCTCTGCACGTGCAACATTCAGGCTCAGCCCAAACACACACCAAGTGGGCCCAGGAAGTGGATTTATACATCAAATACTTACTCATGTAAACCCTAGTAGCTAGTTTATTATAAATAGGACCTCTTACTATTGTATTAGGCATCTTTGGATTACCTTATGATCCTTTGATCACGTTTTAGGGGAATGGCCATCTCGGCCATGCCTGGACCTTCACTTATGTATTTTTAACGGTAGAGTTTCTACACTCCATAGATTAAGGTGTGGAGCTCTGCTGTTCCTCAAAGATTAATGCAAAGTACTACTGTTTTCTATTCAATTCTTCTTGTTTCACTTCTAAGATATCCATTCACACCCAAGAACGTGATGAAGGTGATGATTATGTGTGACACTCATCATCCTTCTCCCTTATGAACGCGTGCCTGACAAACACTTCCGTTCTACATGAATTAAGCTAGAATGAATATCTCTTAGATCTCCTAACCAGAATCTTCGTGGCGTAAGCTAGAATGATGGCGGCATTCAAGAGAATCCGGAAGGTCTAAACCTTGTCTGTGGTATTCCGAGTAGGATTCAATGAATGAATGACTGTGACGAGCTCCTAACTCGCGATTGCAGGGCGTTAGTGACAGACGCAAAAGGATAGTAAATCCTATTCCAGCATAATCGAGAACCGACAGATGAATAGCCGTGCCGTGACAGGGTGCGTGAGCATATTATTCACTGAGAGGATAAGATGAAGCCATTGGCAAGGGTGATGCCTCCAGACGATTAGCCGTGTCGTGACAGGGCATTGGATCATTTTCCCGTGAGATGACCGAAAGTAGCCGTTGACAGTGGTGATGTATCACATAAAGCCAGCCATGGAAAGGAGTAAAACTGATTGGATGAAGATAGCAGGAAAGCAGAGGTTCAGAGGAACGAAAAGCATCTCCATTCGCTTATCTGAAATTCCTACCAATGATTTACATAAGTATCTCTATCCCTATTTTATTATATAATATTCGAAAACACCATTATCACTTTATATCTGCCTGACTGAGATTTACAAGGTGACCATAGCTTGCTTCATACCAACAATCTCCGTGGGATTCGACCCTTACTCACGTAAGGTATTACTTGGACGACCCAGTGCACTTGCTGGTTAGTTGTATCGAAGTTGTGACAATTATGAATTAAGATCAGAGCACCAAGTTTTTGGCGCCGTTGCCGGGGATTGTTCGAGTTTGGACAACTGACGGTTCATCTTGTTGCTCAGATTAGGTAATTTTCTTTTTGTCTTGTTTTCAAAAAAATTTTCAAAAATCTTTCAAAAATTCTTCCTTTGTTTTCGAAAAAAAAATTTTAAAATAAAAATGTTTTCAAAAATATATTTTCCTTTCAGAATTTTTAAGAATGAATTCTAGTGTTTCATGGAGCATGTTGAAGCCTGGCTGGCTGTAAAGCCATGTCTCAATTCTTATACTCAAGAGAAGAGCTTCTTTATCTTTCTTAGCCAATTGGCTGTTGAATGTAAGGAATGTCAGGCGTGTCATGTCTGAGTTACATACTAAAGCTTGGCTGGCTATTAAACCATGCCTGACCCTTTGATTGGAGCTTTAGAGCATAAGATTCCTGGAATTCATATTAAAAATTTTGGAATCCTTATTTTCTTTTTCAAAATTATTTTTCGAAAAACATAAAATAAAAATCCAAAAAAAATTAGAAAATCATAAAAATCAAAAATATTTTTGTGTTTCTTGTTTGAGTCTTGAGTCATATCATAAGTTTGGTGTCACTTGCATATGCATCTTGCATTTTTTCGAAAATATCATGCATTCATGGTGTTCTTCATGATCTTCAAGTTGTTCTTGGTAAGTCTTCTTGTTTGATCTTGATGATTTTTTGTTTTGTGTCTTTTCATGTTTATCATATGCATTCTTGAATTCTTAGTGCGCAAGCATTAAAGAATTCTAAGTTTGGTGTCTTGCATGTTTTCTTTGCAATAAAAATTTTTCAAAAATATGTTCTTGATGTTCATCATGACATTCATAGTGTTCTTGGTGTTCATCTTGACATTCATAGCATTCTTGCATGCATTCATTGTTTTGATCTAAAAATTTCATGCATTGCATCATTTTTTCTTGTTTTTCTCTCTCATCATAAAAATTCAAAAATAAAATATCTTTCCCTTTTTCTCTCATCAAATTCGAAAATTGAGTTGACTTTTTCAAAAATTTTTAAAAATCAAAGTTGTTCCTTATTAGTCAAATCAAATTTTCAATTTGAAAATCTTATCTTTTTCAAAATCTTTTTCAAAAATCAAATCTTTTTCAAAATTCTTAGTTATTTTCGAAAATTAAAAAAAATATTTTTCAAAAATCTTTTTCTTATTTTTATATCAAAATTTCGAAAATAATATAATCAATTAATGTTTTGATTCAAAAATTTGAAGTTTGTTACTTGCTTGTTAAGAAAGATTCAAACTTTAAGTTCTAGAATCATATCTTGTGATTTCTTATGAATCAAGTCATTAATTGTGATTTTAAAAATCAAATCTTTTTCAAAACTAATTTCAATCATATCTTTTCAAAAATATCTTCTTATCTTATCTTTTTCAAAAATATCTTTTCAAAATATCTTTTCTAACTTCCTAACTTCTTATCTTTTCAAAATTTGTTTCAACTAACTAACTAACTTTTTGTTTGTTTCTTAACTTTTTCAAAACTACCTAACTAACTCTCTCTCTCTCTCTAATTTTCGAAAATATCTTCCCTCTTTTTCAAAAATTTCTTTTTTATTAACTAATTATTTTTATTTTTTATTTAAAAAAAATTTTCGAAAAAAATACTAACCTTTTTCAAAAACTATTTTCAAAAATCACTAACTCTTTTTCAAAAATTGTTTTCGAAAATTCACTTCCCCCTCTCATCTTCTTCTATTTGTTTATTGATATACTAACATCTTTCCTTCAACTCTCTAAAAATCCGAATCCCCTCTCTCTCTGAGTTCAGATTTTCTTCCCTTCTTTTCTTCTACTAACACAAGGATCCCTATATTGTGGTATAAAGGATCCATATTATTATTACTATTTTTTCTGTGCCATCTTCTTTGTCATATGAGCAGGAGCAAGGACAAGAACATTCTTGTTAAAGCAGATCCAGAACCTGAAAGGACTCTGAAGAAAAAATTAAGAGAAGCTAAAATACAACAATCCAGAGATAACCTTTCAGAAATATTTCGAACAGGAAAAGGAGATGGTAGCCGAAAATAATAATAATATAAGGAAGATGCTTGGTGACTTCACTGCACCTAATTCCAATTTACATGGAAGAAGCATCTCCACTCCTGCCATTGGAGCAAACAATTTTGAGCTGAAACCTCAATTAGTTTCTCTGATGCAGCAGAACTGCAAGTTTCATGGACTTCCATCTGAAGATCCTTTTCAGTTCTTAACTGAATTTTTGCAGATATGTGATACTGTTAAGACTAATGGAGTAGATCCTGAAGTCTACAGGCTCATGCTTTTCCCTTTTGCTGTAAGAGACAGAGCTAGATTATGGTTGGATTCTCAACCCAAAGACAGCCTGAACTCTTGGGATAAGCTGGTCACGGCTTTCTTAGCCAAGTACTTTCCTCCTCAAAAGCTGAGCAAGCTTAGAGCTGATGTTCAAACCTTCAGACAGAAAGAAGGTGAATCCCTCTATGAAGCTTGGGAAAGATACAAACAGTTGACCAAAAAGTGTCCTTCTGACATGCTTTCAGAATGGACCATCCTGGATATATTCTATGATGGTTTATCTGAGCTATCAAAGATGTCACTGGACACTTCTGCAGGTGGATCCATTCACCTAAAGAAAATGCCTGCAGAAGCTCAAGAACTCATTGACATGGTTGCTAATAACCAGTTCATGTACACTTCTGAAAGGAATCCTGTGAGCAATGGGACGCCTATGAAGAAGGGAGTTCTTGAAGTTGATACTCTGAATGCCATATTGGCTCAGAACAAAATATTGACTCAGCAAGTCAATATGATTTCTCAGAGTCTGCATGGAATGCAAGCTGCATCCAACAGTACTCAAGAGGCATCTTCTGAAGAAGAAGCCTATGATCCTGAGAACCCTGCAATAGCAGAGGTGAATTACTTAGGTGAACCTTATGGAAACACCTATAACTCAACATGGAGAAATCATCCAAATTTCTCATGGAAGGATCAAAAGCCCCAACAAGGCTTTAATAATGGTGGAAGAAACAGGTTTAGCAATAGCAAGCCTTTTCCATCATCAACTCAGCAACAGACAGAGAACTCTGAACAAAATGCTTCTAATTTAGCAAATCTAGTCTCTGATCTATCTAAGGCCACTGTAAGTTTCATGAATGAAACAAGGTCTTCCATTAGAAATCTGGAAGCACAAGTGGGCCAGCTGAGTAAAAGGATCACTGAAATCCCTCCTAGTACTCTCCCAAGCAATACAGAAGAGAACCCAAAAGGAGAGTACAAGGCCATTGACATAAGCGCCATGGCCGAACCTCTAAGGAGAGGAGAGGACGTGAATCCCAAGGAGGAGGACCTCCTGGGACGTCCAGTGATCAATAAGGAGCTTCCCTCTGAGGAACCAAAGGACTCTGAGGCTCATCTAGAGACCATAGAGATTCCATTGAACCTCCTTATGCCCTTCATGAGCTCTGATGAGTATTCCTCTTCTGAAGAGAATGAGGATGTCACTGAAGAGCAAACTGCCAAGTTTCTTGGTGCAATCATGAAGCTGAACGCCAAATTGTTTGGCATTGATGCTTGGGAAGTTGAACCTCCCTTGTTCATCAATGAACTAAGTGATCTGGATCAACTGACATTGCCTCAGAAGAGACAGGATCCTGGAAAGTTCATAATACCCTGTACCATAGGCACCATGATCTTTAAGGCTCTGTGTGACCTTGGTTCAGGAATAAACCTCATGCCCCTCTCTGTAATAGAGAAACTGGGAATCTATGGAGTGCAAGCTGCTAAAATCTCACTAGAGATGGCAGACAGCTCAAGAAAACAGGCTTATGGACAAGTAGAAGATGTATTAGTAAAGGTTGAGGGCCTTTACATACCTACTGATTTCATAGTCCTGGATACTGGAAAGGAAGAGGATGAATCCATCATCCTAGGAAGACCTTTCCTGGCCACAGCAAGAGCTGTGATTGATGTTGACAGAGGTGAAATATTCCTTCAATGGAATGAGAACTCCCTTGTGTTTAAAACTCAAGGATCTCCCTCTGCAACCATGGAGAGGAAGCAGAAAAAGCGTCTCTCCAAGCAGAGTCAACCAGAGCCTCCACAGTCAAACTCTAAGTTTGGTGTTGGGAGGTCACAACCAAACTCTAAGTTTGGTGTTGAACTCCCATATCCAAACTCTAAGTCTGGTGTTGGAGAGTCTCAACAAAGCTCTGCACATCTGTGAGGCTCCATGAGAGCCCACTGTCAAGCTATTGACATTAAAGAAGCGCTTGTTGGGAGGCAACCCAATATTTATCTAATTCTTATTTTTATTGTTTTTCATGTTTTCTTAGGTTCATGATCATGAGGAGTCACAAAATAAGTATAAAAATTGAAAACGGAATCAAAAACAGCAGAAGAAAAATCACACCCTGGAGGAGCATCTGTTTGGCGTTCAAACGCCAGAACAGAGCATAGTTCTGGCGCTGAACGCCCAGAATGGGAGCATCCTGGCGCTGAACGCCCAGAACAAGCATGGTTCTGGCGTTCAACGCCAGAAATGGCAGCAAAGGGGCGTTGAACGCCCAAAATGGGCACCAACCTGGCGCTGAACGCCCAGAGTTGTGTGCAAGGGCATTTTGCATGCCTAAATTGGTGCAGGGATGTAAATGCCTTGACACCTCAAGATCTGGGACCTCATAGGATCACCTCAGGATCTGTGGACCCCACAGGATCCCCACCTACCTCCACTCACTCTCTTCTCTCTTCTCAATCATCCTCTATTCCCAATAAACACTCTTCCTTATTAACCCTTTACCATTCATATCCAAACACCACTACCTTCAAAATTCAACATCTCTCTCCCACCCAATCCCACCCATATGGCCGAATACACACCTCCATCTATCTCCTCCATATCCTCTTCTTCTTCTTCTATTCTTTCTTCTTTTGCTCGAGGGCGAGCAACATTCTAAGTTTGGTGTGGTAAAAGCATAGTTTTTTTTATTTTTTTTCCATAACCATTGATGGCACCTAAGGCCAGAGAAACCTCTAGAAAGAGGAAAGGGAAGACAAAAGCTTCCATCAAGGGTCTATAGCTCAGTGGTAGAACATTTGACTGCAAATCAAGAGATCCCTGAGATACCTCAGGGGATACGTTTTCTTCCACACAATTATTGGAAGCAACTAAGGGTGGAACATCAAAAGCACTCCATCATCCTTCATGAAATCAGAGAAGATCTAAAAGCAATGAAGGAGGAGCAGCCAAGGCAAGGAAGAGACATAGAAGAGCTCAAGGACATCACTAAGGTGGACTCATTCCTTGTTCTTACTTTCTCTGTTTTTTGTTTTCTATGTTATGTGCTTATCTATGTTTGTGTCTTCATTACATGATCATTAGTAGTTAGTAACTCTGTCTTAAAGTTATGAATGTCCTATGAATCCATCACCTCTCTTAAAATAAAAACTGTTTTAATTCAAAAGAACAAGAAGTACATGAGTTTTGAATTTATCCTTGAACTTAGTTTAATTATATTGATGTGGTGATAATGCTTCTTGTTTTCTGAATGTATGCTTGAACAGTGCATATGTCTTTTGAAGTTGTTGTTTAAGAATGTTAAATATGTTGGCTCTTGAAAGAATGATGACTAGGAGACATGTTATTTGATAATCTGAAAAATCATAAAAATGATTCTTGAAGCAAGAAAAAGCAGCAAAGAACAAAGCTTGCAGAAAAAAAAAATAGGCGAAAAAAAAAATATAGAAAGAAAAAGAAAAAGCAAGCAGAAAAAGCCAAAGCTCTTAAAACCAAGAGGCAAGAGCAAAAAGCCAATAACCCTTAAAACCAAAAGGCAAGGGAAATAAAAAGGATCCCAAGGCTTTGAGCATCAGTGGATAGGAGGGCCTAAAGGAATAAAATCCTGGTCTAAGCGGCTAAACCAAGCTGTCCCTAACCATGTGCTTGTGGCGTGTAGGTGTCAAGTGAAAACTTGAGACTGAGCGGTTAAAGTCAAGGTCCAAAGCAAAAATAAAGAGTGTGCTTAAGAACCCTGGACACCTCTAATTGGGGACTTTAGCAAAGCTGAGTCACAATCTGAAAAGGTTCACCCAATTATGTGTCTGTGGCATTTATGTATCCGGTGGTAATACTGGAAAACAAAGTGCTTAGGGCCACGGCCAAGACTCATAAAGAAGCTGTGTTCAAGAATCATCATACTAAACTAGGAGAGTCAATAACACTATTCGAAATCTGAAGTTCCTATAGATGCCAATCATTCTGAACCTCAATGGATAAAGTGAGGTGCCAAAACTATTCAAGAGGCAAAAAGCTATAAGTCCCGCTCATATGATTGGAGCTATGTTTCATTGATAGTTTGGAATTTATAGTATATTCTATTCTTTTTATCCTACTTGATTTTCAGTTGCTTGGGGACAAGCAACAATTTAAGTTTGGTGTTGTGATGAGCGGATAATTTATACGCTTTTTGGCATTGTTTTAGTATGTTTTTAGTAGAATCTGGTTACTTTTAGGGATGTTTTTAATAGATTTTATGTTAAATTCACATTTCTGGACTTTACTATGAGTTTGTGTGTTTTTCTGTGATTTCAGGTATGTTCTGACTGAAATTGAGGGACTTGAGCAAAAATCAGATTCAGAGGTTGAAGAAGGACTGCTGATGCTGTTGCATTCTGACCTCCCTGCACTCAAAGTGGATTTTCTGGAGCTACAGAACTCTAAATGGCGCGCTTCCAATTGCTTGGAAAGTAGACATCCAGGGCTTTCCAGCAATATATAATAGTCCATATTTTGGCCAAGAATTGACGACGTAAACTGGCGTTCAACGCCAGCCTTCTGCCCAAATCTGGCGTCCAGCGCCAGAAAAGGATCCAAAACCAGAGTTGAACGCCCAAACTGGCACAGAAACTGGCGTTCAACTCCACAAATGGCCTCTGCACGTGCAACATTCAGGCTCAGCCCAAACACACACCAAGTGGGCCCAGGAAGTGGATTTATACATCAAATACTTACTCATGTAAACCCTAGTAGCTAGTTTATTATAAATAGGACCTCTTACTATTGTATTAGGCATCTTTGGATTACCTTATGATCCTTTGATCACGTTTTAGGGGGCTGGCCATCTCGGCCTTGCCTGGACCTTCACTTATGTATTTTTAACGGTAGAGTTTCTACACTCCATAGATTAAGGTGTGGAGCTCTGCTGTTCCTCAAAGATTAATGCAAAGTACTACTGTTTTCTATTCAATTCTTCTTATTTCGCTTCTAAGATATCCATTCGCACCCAAGAACGTGATGAAGGTGATGATTATGTGTGACGCTCATCATCCTTCTCCCTTATGAACGCATGCCTGACAAACACTTCCGTTCTACATGAATTAAGCTAGAATGAATATCTCTTAGATCTCCTAACCAGAATCTTCGTGGCGTAAGCTAGAATGATGGCGGCATTCAAGAGAATCCGGAAGGTCTAAACCTTGTCTGTGGTATTCCGAGTAGGATTCAATGAATGAATGACTGTGACGAGCTCCTAACTCGCGATTGCAGGGCGTTAGTGACAGACGCAAAAGGATAGTAAATCCTATTCCAGCATAATCGAGAACCGACAGATGAATAGCTGTGCCGTGACAGGGTGCGTGAGCATATTATTCACTGAGAGGATAAGATGAAGCCATTGGCAAGGGTGATGCCTCCAGACGATTAGCCGTGCCGTGACAGGGCATTGGATCATTTTCTCGTGAGATGACCGAAAGTAGCCGTTGACAGTGGTGATGTATCACATAAAGCCAGCCATGGAAAGGAGTAAAACTGATTGGATGAAGATAGCAGGAAAGCAGAGGTTCAGAGGAACGAAAAGCATCTCCATTCGCTTATCTGAAATTCCTACCAATGATTTACATAAGTATCTCTATCCCTATTTTATTATATAATATTCGAAAACACCATTATCACTTTATATCTGCCTGACTGAGATTTACAAGGTGACCATAGCTTGCTTCATACCAACAATCTCCGTGGGATTCGACCCTTACTCACGTAAGGTATTACTTGGACGACCCAGTGCACTTGCTGGTTAGTTGTATCGAAGTTGTGACAATTATGAATTAAGATCAGAGCACCAAGCTTTGGAGCCATTACCAAGATTTGGTCGAGCCTGGAGATCACAATTTCGTGCACCACTTCCTCTACTTATTCCAGTACAAAGTCATGCTCTGTACTGTCCACTGGAGTTTCTAGTATCTCCTTCATGCTACGTTCTGCATTAGATTGTCCACATGAAGCCATGGGGGTTCCTTGAGTGTCCGAATGTCGGGAAGGTAGTCTATTTATTGCTTGATTCAATTGGTGAAGAGTGGCATGAATTTTTGCACATGTTTTTGTGAGACGATTCGTTGATTCTTGTTTTGCTTGGGTATCATAAGTAGGACCATAAGGCTCTTGGATTGATGGATATGGATATGGTGCATATGGAGGTGGTGATTCTTGGGAGTAATTGGGTTGGAATTAGGGTGGTTCTATGTATGGTTCATAAGGCTCATAAGGTGGTTGGTATGGTGGATAAGGGTTAGGGTCATATGGAGGTAGATGGTGTAAGGGGGCTTGTGAGTTTGGTGGTCCAAAGTCATGTTGAGGAGAGGGTTTATAGGCATATGGTGGTGGTTTTTGATAGTCCATTGGAGGTGGTTGTCGCCAAGAGGGTTGATCAAATCCTTGTGGCTCCTCCTATCTTTGATTGTTCCAACCTTCATTGTAATTTCTTCTTCCTGCAACATAATTGTAACCAGACTCATAGCGATGGGGTGAGAACTCATGATAGCAAATAAAAATTTAAAAACAAAAATAAAAACAAATTTAAATTAAAAGGTTATTTAAATTTTGAAATTGAAAATTAAATTTTGAAATTTAAAATTTGAAATTTTGAAATTTTAATTTTGAAATTTTAATTTTAAATATTTGAAATTTGAATTTTGAAATTTGATTTTTGAAATAAGATAACATAAGATAAAAATTTTAAAATCAAAATCTGATTTTTTTTTTAAAAAAGAAAAATTCGAAAATCCAATTAAAAACAATAAAATGATACCAAACTTAAAATTTTTAGATTAAAATGAATAAAACAACTAAGAACAACTTGAAGGTTAAGATGAACACAGAACAAATTTTTGAAAAAAAAATTTCCTTTTAATAACTAAATAAAAACCAATAACCTCTTAATTTACGAAAAAGCAAAAATAAAAACGAAAATAAAAACAAATAAACAAGCAAAAGAAAAAATATTTACAATAACCAATAATAAGGCACACGTTTGCGATTCCCCGGCAACGGCGCCATTTTGAAAGAACTGAAGATTGATGGCTTAGAGGTTATAGTAAACTCTCGTTGCAAGTATAGTTACAAAACCAAGCAATCAACCTTTCTTACAAACGTTTTGGTTGTCACAAGTAACAAACCCCTAAATAAATTGATAACCGAAGTATTTAAACCTCAGGTCGTCTTCTCAAGGAACTGCAGGGAAGTATGTTCTTATTATTGGCTATGAGGATTGTAAATTGGGGTTTTGAGAATGAGAAATAAGTAATTTAATTAGCAAATAAAGTAAATGAAGAACAAGTAAATTAAATGGCAAGTAAAATAAATAAATGACTGTAAATTAAACTTTTGACAAGGTATGAGAAATTAGAGGTACTATCCTAGCTATCCTTATCAATGATGATGAAAATTGAATCTTAATTCCACTTTGTTAACCTTTACTAAGATAAAGGAAGGTCAAGGGATTAATTAGTTTGATCTTCGGATCCTATTTATTTCTTAAGAAAAGATTGGGATTATTGAAGTTCAATTCAATTAGCAAAGATAACAATTATCAATCATGTTTGAGTTTGATAACTCCTGAGTTACTGATTTCTTAACCAAGACCAAAAGGAGAAAAGTAAATCTACTGGAATAAAAATGTCTTCAGATTGGGAATAATAGTAACATAAATAAGAGAAAGCAATATTAAACTGAAATACCTCAAATAACATTAATTCAAAATAGTAATCTGTAACATGGAAGAATTTATAAATTAAATTGCAAAAGTAAATAAAAGGAAATATTGAACCTGGGATTTAGAGGCACTCCTAAAACTAAAAGAAATCCTAAATCTTAATCCTAAGAGAGAGGAGAGAACCTCTCTCTAAAAAAACTACATCTAAATCCTAAAATTGTGAATTATGAAAGCGTGATGATGAATGGATACATTCCCCCAATTTATAGCCTCTAATCTGTATTTTCTGGGCTGCAAACTGGGTCGAAAACAGCCCAGAATTCGCTGGAGAAGAAATCTGCCACGCTGGTTTTTCGTCACTGCAACGCTTCCGCATGGAGCACGCGTTCACGTCGCCTAGCATTAGGGAAACTATGGCATATTATATATCAAATCGAAGCTCCAAACGTTAGCTTTCCAACGCAACTAGAACCGCGTCGTTTGGACCTTTGTAGCTCAAGTTATAGTCGTTTGAGTGCAGAGAGGTCAGGCTGGACAGCTTAGCAATTTCTCCAACTTCTTGTATTCCTTTCACTTTTGCATGTTTCCTTTCCATCCTCTGAGCCATTCCTGCCCTGTAATCTCTGAAATCACTTAACACACATATCAAGGCATCTAATGGTAATAAGAGATGATTATTATTTGGTAATTTAAAGCCAAAGAACCATGTTTTCAATCATAGCACAAATTCTGGGAAGGAATTGTAAAACCATGCAAATAGTACGAATAAGTGGGTAAAGAGTTGATAAAAACCACTCAATTGAGCACAAGATAAACCATAAAATAGTGGTTTATCAGTCTTCCTGAGTCATTAGGGGGCATATCTAGAATGTAGAAGTCAATAGGAAATGTCAACCCCTTAATGCTCACCAAGACGTCTTCCGCAATGCCAACCACTGAGATTATGTTCTTATCTGCCAAAACAAAATGTGCTACCGACCTTTTTAAGGGTGGGAGCCTCAAAGCATCATATACAGATAATGGCATAATACTAACACATGCACCTAAATCACACATGTAGTCAAGAAATTGTACACCTCCTATAGTACAAGTAACCATACAAGGACTGGGATCACCATATTTCTCCGGTATAGCACCCATCAAAGCAGAAATAGAGCTACCCAAAGGAATAGTTTCTAAATCATGTATCTTATCATTATTCATGCACAAATCTTTTAGAAACTTAGCATACTTAGGAACCTGGCGAATAGCATCAAAAAGGGGAATAGTTACCTCAACCTTTTTGAAGATCTCCACCATCTTGGGATCGAGCTCCACTTACTTTTTAGTCCTCCTAGCAAGGTGTGGAAAAGGAATGGGAATGGCTTCTCTCACAACATCATCTTCCTTAGATACTCCATTCCTTGGTTGAGCAATTGTTTCTTCAACCGCCTCTTGTACCCCTTCCTCTTCTTCAACATCTTCTACCTCAACAACATCTTCAACTTGAATATCTTCTCTTGAGCTTGGCTCCTCGGGGCTCCTCTCTTACAATGTAGTGCCGGACCTCAAAGTAATGGTATTAATTCCACCTTTGGGGTTGGGTAAAGGTTGAGAGGGAAGTGCACTAGAGCTTTAAAGTTGATTGTTGGAGGTTGAGGGTGGTTCCATACGGGTTATAAGGACTGATGAGCGGATAATTTATATGCTTTTTGGCATTGTTTTTAGTATGTTTTCAGTATAATTTAGTTAGTTTTTATTATATTTCTAGTAGTTTTTAAATAAAAATCACAATTCTAGACTTTACTATGAGTTTGTGTGTTTTTCTGTAATTTCAGGTATTTTCTGGCTGAAATTGAGGGGGCTGAGCAAAAATCTGATACAGGCTGAAAAAGGACTGCTGATGCTGTTGGATTTTGATCTCCCTGCACTCGGAATGGATTTTCTGGAGCTACAGGAGTCCAATTGGTACGCTCTCAGATGCGTTGGAAAGTAGACATCCAGGGCTTTTCAGCAATATATAATAGTTCATAATTTGCTCAAGGATAGATGACGTAAACTGGCGTTCAATTCCAGTTCCATGTTGCAGTCTGGCGTCAAACGCCAGAAACAGGTTACAAATGGGAGTTGAAAGCCAGAAACAGGTTACAACCTGGCGTTTAACTCCAGAAACAGCCTAGGCACGTGAGAAGCTTAAGTCTCAGCCCCAGCACACATCAAGTGGACCCCAGAAGTGGATTTCTGCACCATCTATCATAGTTTATTCATTTTCTGTAAACCTATGTTACTAGTTTAGTATTTAAACAACTTTTAGAGGTCTATTTCGCACCTCATGACATTTTAGATCTAAACTTTGTACTCTTTGACGGCATGAGTCTCTGAACTCCATTGTTGGGGGTGAGGAGCTCCGCTGTGTTTCGATGAATTAATGCAACTATTTCTGTTTTCTATTCAAACACGCTTGTTTCTATCTAAGATGTTTATTCGCACTTCAATATGATGGATGTGATGATCCGTGACACTCATCATCATCCTCAACCTATGAACACATGCCTAAAAACCACCTCCGTTCTACCTTCGATTGAATGAATATCTCTTGGATTCCTTAATCAGAATCTTCGTGGTATAAGCTAGAATCCATTGGCAGCATTCTTGAGAATCCAAAAAGTCTAAACCTTGTCTGTGGTATTCCGAGTAGGATTCAGGGATTGAATGACTGTGACGAGCTTCAAACTCACAAGGGCTGGGCGTAGTGACAGACGCAAAAGGATCAATAGATCCTATTCCAGCATGAGTGGGAACCGACAGATGATTAGCCGTGCGGTGACAGCGCACCTGGACCTTTTTCACTGAGAGGACGGATGGTAGCCATTGACAACGGTGATCTACCAACACACAGCTTGCCATAGGAGGAACCTTGTGTGTGTGAAGAAGAAGACAGGGAAAAAGCAGAGATTCAGAAGACAAAGCATCTCCAAAACTCCAACATATTCTCCATTACTGCAGAACAAGTATTTAATCCATGCTCTTTTATTCTTCGCAATTCATACTGATAATTATAATTGATTTCCTAACTAAGATTTACAAGATAACCATAGATTGCTTCAAACCAACAATTTCCGTGGGATCGACCCTTACTCACGTAAGGTATTACTTGGATGACCCAGTGCACTTGCTGGTTAGTGGTACGAGTTGTGAAAAGTGTGATTCGCAATTCGTGCACCAAGTTTTTGGCGCCGTTGCCGGGGATTGTTCGAGTTTGTACAACTGACGGTTTATCCTGTTGCTTAAATTAGGAAGATTTTGTCTTTTGGGTCAGTGTCTTATACTTTCTTTTCAAAAATCTTTCAAAGGATTTTTATTTTTCTTTATTAATCTGTGATTTGTCTTTGAGTCTTTTATTATTGTTCTTGTTAAAATTTTAGAATCCTTGTTTTCTTTTTCAAAAATAATTTTTTGAAATTTTATTTTTTTTACTAATAATTGAATTTATCTGTTTGAGTTTAGTT
Organism: Arachis ipaensis; assembly: GCF_059453495.1. Taxonomy (NCBI): domain Eukaryota; kingdom Viridiplantae; phylum Streptophyta; class Magnoliopsida; order Fabales; family Fabaceae; genus Arachis; species Arachis ipaensis. The sequence goes on along the minus strand of NC_142435.1, from coordinate 116,617,711 downwards.
TTATATTTTAAGTTTGGTGTCAGTTAAATGTCTTTATTTTCCTTTAAAATTTTCGAATTAGTGTTCATTGTTCTTTCTTGATCTTCAAGTTGTTCTTGTTTATTTTACTTGTTTGATCTTTAGTTTCTCTTGTTCTGTGTCTTTTCTTGTTTTTCTTGTGCTTTTTCAAAATATCAGTTTCCAAGGAAAATTTTGTTTTTTTTATACAATATTAAAATACGTTAAATTTATAGCTCAATTGGCTAGAGCGTTGTGCTTATGTTCTTGGTAATTGGCTATCTTCTTTTTAAATTTTTTTTTCTAAATAATTTTTCTTTGATTAAATCTTATGCCAAACTTTAAGTTTGGTGTTTTCTTGTTAGCTTTTCTTTTGTTTTCGAAAATTTTATGTAAGTTTTCTAAAAATTTTAAGTTTGGTGTTCTTTCTTCATGTTCTTGTTGTTCTTGTGAGTTTTCAAGGTGTTCTTGAGTTTTCCTTGTGTCTTAATCTTAAAATTTTTAAGTTTGGTATTCCTTGGTGTTTTCCCTCCAAAATTTTCGAAAACAAGGAGCATTAGATCTAAAAATTTTAAATCTTGTGCTATTTTATTGTTTTTCTCTTTTCTCATTAAATTCAAAAATATATTTTCTCTCTATTTTAAAGCAAACTTTCGAAATTTACTTTTAAAATTCAGATTTTTATTTCAAAATTTAAAATCTTCTTTAAAAAAAATCATATCTAAAGTTTTTCAAATCTTCTTAATTAAGTAATTATTTTAGTCTTAAATTTTTTTGTTCTTAATTTTCGAATTCTATATTTAATTTCAAACTATTTTATTCTCTTTTCTTTTATTATTTATTTATTCGCTCCCTTTTTACAAAAAAAAAAATAAAATAAAAATATATTCTATTTGCTATTCATATCAATTCCCTTTTCTCCATCATGGATCTAAGTGAAAATGAACAGTCCAGAAGGACTCTGGGGTCATATGCCAACCCCACTACTGCTTCATATGGGAGTAGTATCTGTATACCCTCCATTGGAATCAGTAGCTTTGAGTTGAATCCTCAGCTTATTATCATGGTGCAGCAAAGTTGCCAGTATTCCGGTCTTCCACAGGAAGAACCTACAGAGTTTCTGGCACAGTTTTTACAGATTGTTGACACAGTACATGATAAGGAAGTAGATCAGGATGTCTACAGATTATTACTATTTCCATTTGCTGTAAAAGACCAAGCTAAGAGGTGGTTAAATAACCAACCTAAGGCTAGCATAAGGACATGGAAACAGCTGTCAGAAAAATTCCTGAATCAATACTTCCCTCCAAAACGGATGACACAGCTAAGGCTGGACATCCAAGGCTTTAAACAAGGAGATAATGAATCTCTTTATGATGCCTGGGAGAGATACAGAGAGATGCTAAGAAAATGCCCCTTTGAAATGTTTTCAGAATGGGTGCAGTTAGACATCTTCTATTATGGGCTTACAGAGATGGCTCAAATTTCTCTAGATCACTCAGCTGGTGGATCTATACACATGAGAAAGAAAATTGAAGAGGCTCAAGAGCTTATTGATACAGTTGCCAGAAATCAGCATCTGTACCTAAGTAGTGAATCTTCCATGAAAGAAGAGGCTAAAACAGTAACTGCTGAACTCAGTCCTACAAAACAAATTACTGAATTCAATCAGCAATTAAACTTTCTAACAAAACAGCTGGTCAAATTCAAGGAGATACTACAAGACACAAGAATAGCTAATCTGAATATGGAAGTACAGTTGAAGCAAACAGAACAGCAGTTATCAAAATAAATAACAGAATAGTGCCAAGCAATTCAATTAAGAAGTGGGAAAATATTAAATACCTCACTTCAAGGCAACAGAAAGCCAAGAAATGAACAACCTGCTATCCAAAATCCCTCTGAGGACAGTAAGAGCCCAGAGAGGAATAACTCTGCCGTTCAAACGCCAGAAACAGGCAAGGATTTGGCGTCAAACGCCCAATGGAAGCTCAGTTCTGGCGTTCAAACGCCAGGAACAAGTAAGGAGCTGGCGTCCAACGCCACTCCAGCTTCTAACCCTGGCATTCAAATGCCAGTGAGGGATCAGACACACACAAGTGCTGATAACAACCCCTCTAAAAAGGCTTCTCCAACCACCTCTGTAGGAAATAAACCTGCAGCAACTAAGGTTGAGGAATATAAAGCCAAGATACCTTATCCTCAAAAACTCCGCCAAGAGGAGCAGGATAAGCAATTTGCACGCTTTGCAGATTATCTCAGGACTCTTGAAATAAAGATTCCATTTGCAGAGGCACTTGAGCAAATACCTTCTTACGCCAAGTTCATGAAGAAGATCTTGAGTCATAAGAAGGATTGGAGAGAAACTGAAAGAGTTCTCCTCACTGAAGAATGCAATGCATTCATTCTGAAAAGCTTTCCAGAAAAGCTTAAAGATCCTGGAAGCTTTCTAATACCATGCATATTAGAGGGTAATTACACCAAGACAGCTTTATGTGATCTTGGGGCAAGCATCAACCTAATACCTGCATCCACTATCAGAAAGCTTGGTTTAACTGAAGAAGTTAAACCAACCCGGATATGTCTCCAACTTGCTGATGGCTCCATTAAATACCCATCAGGCGTGATTGAGGACATGATTGTCAGGGTTGGGCCATTCGCCTTTCCCACTGACTTTGTAGTGCTAGAAATGGAGGAGCACAAAAGTGCTACTCTCATTCTAGGAAGACCTTTCCTAGCAACTGGACGAACCCTCATTGATGTCCAAAATGGGGAAGTAACCCTGAAAGTCAATGAGGATGAGTTTAAGTTGAATGCTATCAAAGTCATGCAGCATCCAGACACACCAAAAGACTGCATCAAAGTTGATCTAATTGACTCTTTGGTAGAAGAGGTCAACATGGCTGAGAGTCTCGAATCAGAGCTCGAAGACATCTTTAAAGATGTTCAGCCTGATTTGGAGGGTTCAGAGGAATTGAAAGAGCCTCTGAGACTTTCTCAGGAAGAGGAGAGACCTCCTAAACCCGAGTTCAAGCCATTACCACCATCCCTGAAATATGCATTTCTGGGAGAAGGTGACACTTTTCCAGTGATCATAAGCTCTGCTTTAAATCCACTGGAAGAGGAAGCACTAATTCAAGTGCTAAGGACACACAAGACAGCTCTTGGGTCATCCATAAGTGACCTTAAGGGCATAAGCCCAGCTAGATGCATGCACAAAATCCTATTGGAGAATGATGCTAAGCCAGTGGTTCAACCACAGAGGCGGCTAAATTCAGCCATGAAGAAAGTGGTGCAGAAAGAGGTCACCAAATTACTGGAGGCTGGGATTATTTATCCTATTTCTGATAGCCCCTGGGTGAGCCCTGTTCAAGTTGTTCCCAAGAAGGGAGGCATGACAGTGGTTCATAATGAAAAAAATGAACTGGTTCCTACAAGAACAGTTACAGGGTGGCGCATGTGTATTGACTACAGAAGGCTCAACACAGCCACCAGAAAGGATCATTTTCCTTTACCATTCATAGACCAGATGCTAGAGAGACTAGCAGGTCATGAATATCACTGCTTTTTGGATGGCTATTCAGGTTACAACCAAATTGCAGTAGATCCTCAGGACCAAGAGAAAACAGCATTCACATGTCCTTCTGGAGTATTTGCTTATAGAAGAATGCCTTTTGGTCTGTGTAATGCACCTGCAACCTTTCATAGGTGCATGCTCTCTATCTTCTCTGATATGGTAGAGAAATTTCTGGAAGTCTTCATGGATGACTTTTCAGTATTTGGAGACTCATTCAGCTCCTGTCTTGACCATTTAGCACTTGTTCTGAAAAGATGCCAAGAGACTAACCTAGTTTTAAACTGGGAAAAATGTCACTTTATGGTGACTGAAGGAATTGTCCTTGGGCATAAAATTTCAAACAAGGGGATAGAGGTGGATCAAGCTAAAGTGAAAGTAATTGAAAAATTACCACCACCTGCTAATGTTAAGGCAATCAGAAGCTTTCTGGGGCATACAGGATTCTAAAGGAGGTTTATAAAGGATTTTTCAAAAATTGTAAAATCCCTGAGCAATCTGCTAGCTGCTGACACGCCATTTGTGTTTGACACAGAGTGTCTGCAAGCGTTTGAGACTCTGAAAGCTAAGCTGGTCACAGCACCAGTTATTTCTGCACCAGACTGGACATTACCATTTGAACTAATGTGTGATGCCAGTGACCATGCCATTGGTGCAGTACTGGGGCAGAGGCATGACAAGCTTCTGCATATCATTTATTATGCTAGCCGTATTTTAAATGATGCCCAAAAAAAATTACACAACCACAGAAAAAGAATTGCTTGCAGTGGTCTATGCCATTGACAAGTTTAGATCATACTTAGTAGAATCAAAAGTGATTGTGTACACTGACCATGCTGCTCTTAAATATCTACTCACAAAGCAGGATTCAAAACCCAGGCTCATAGGATGGGTGTTGCTTCTGCAAGAGTTTGATATAGAAATAAGAGACGGAAAATGGACAGAGAACCAAGTGGCTGATCATCTGTCCCGGATAGAACCAGTAAAAGGGGGATTTCCCCTCTCTATTGAGATCTCTGAGACCTTTCCGGATGAGCATTTGTTTGCCATTCAGGAAACACCATGGTTTGCAGATGTTGCAAACTATAAAGCTACAAGGTTCATACCCAAGGAGTACAGCAGGCAACAAAAGAAAAAATTAATTACTGATGCAAAGTACTACTTGTGGGATGAACCCTATCTCTTTAAGAGATGTGCAGATGGAATAATCCATAGGTGTGTGCCTAGAGAAGAAGCACAGAGGATCTTATGGCATTGCCATGGATCACAATATGGAGGCCATTTCGGAGGTGAGCGAACAGCCACCAAGGTCCTCCAATGTGGCTTCTACTGGCCTACACTCTATAGGGATTCCCGAGAGTTTGTACGTAACTGTGACAGTTGCCAAAGAGCTGGTAATCTGCCTCATGGTTACGCCATGCCTCAACAGGGAATCTTGGAGATTTAGTTGTTTGATGTATGGGGAATTGACTTCATGGGACCTTTCCCACCATCATACTCAAACACTTATATTCTGGTGGCAGTCGACTATGTATCAAAATGGGTAGAGGCCGTTGCCACACCCACCAATGATACTAAAACAGTGCTGAAGTTCCTCCAGAAACATATCTTCAGCAGGTTTGGTGTCCCTAGAGTACTAATCAGTGATGGGGGCACTCACTTCTGCAACAAACAGCTTTACTCTGCCATGGTCCGGTATGGGATTCGCCACAAAGTGGCGACTCCATATCATCCACAGACAAATGGGCAAGCTGAAGTTTCTAATAGAGAACTAAAAAGAATCCTGGAACGGACTATAAGTACCCGTAGAAAGGATTGGGCAAGAAGCTTGGATGATGCTCTATGGGCTTACAGAACAGCATTCAAGACTCCTATAAGGACCTCTCCATACCAACTTGTGTATGGTAAGGCCTGTCATCTGCCTGTGGAACTGGAACATAAGGCCTACTGGGCAACCAGATTCCTAAACTTTGATGCCAAATTAGCTGGAGAAAAGAGATTGCTCCAACTGAATGAGCTAGAGGAATTCAGACTCACTGCTTTCGAAAATGCCAAGCTTTATAAAGAGAAATAAAAAAGGTGGCATGAAAGAAAGCTGTCATCTAAAGTCTTTGAACCAGGACAAAAGGTTCTGTTGTTTAACTCTAGGCTCAGACTATTCCCCGGGAAACTGAAATCCCAGTGGAGGAGACCATATGTGATTACAAGTGTATCACCATATGGTTATGTGGAGCTTCAAGACATTGATTCTGATAAGAAGTTCATTGTTAATGGACAGAGAATCAAGCACTATCTTGAAGGCAATGTTGAGCAAGAGTGCTCAAGATTGAGGCTAGATTAAAAGCTCAGCAAGGTCCAGCTAAAGACAATAAAGAATCGCTTGCTGGGAGGCAACCCAGCCATTAGCAAAACTTTTTCTGTTATTTTGCCCTACTCTTCATTTTATTTATTTTTAAAAGCATATAAGTTCAATGTTAATAAGGTAAAGAGTCAATTGCATAGGTTCACAGGGTTACAGAAGGATTCAGCACACAAAACAGAGAAAAAGAGCTCACTGGCAAGAAAACGCCAGTAAAGATAGCCATCTGGGCGTTAAACGCCAGAAAGAAGCAGCTTCTGGGCATTTAACGCCAGATTGACAACATCCTGGGCGTTCAGAAAAACGCCCAGTGACAAAGGGGTTTCTGGCGTTTAACGCCAGCTAGAAGCAACAGCTGGGCGTTAAACGCCCAGACCAAGCACCAACTGGGCGTTAAACGCCCAAAACATGCAGCAGTTAGGCGTTTAACGCCAGGATTATGAGGAGAAGGCAATTTCGTTTTCAATTCAAATTTTTTCCATTTTTTATGTTTCAATTCATGATTTCTTGCACAAACATGTTACAAATCCTAATTTTTCAAATCCTCTTTTTCAAAAAGATATCAAATGTGTCTTAATTCATAAGCCCTTTTTCTTAATCCTCTTCAAATTATTTTCAAATCCTTTTCAAAACAAATCTATCTCTTTTCACTCTAAAATCTTTTCAAATCATCAATATCTTTTTCAAATCCTCACATCATCTTTTTCAAAATTCAGATTTATCTTTTTCAAATATCTTTCATATCTTTTCAATTTTAAATCATATCTTTTTCCTATCATACTTATCTTTTACAAATCACATCTTCTATCATATCTCCTTCAAAATTTTCAAACCCACCCTCCCTTTTCCCTTTAAATCCTAATTTGGCCTCCCCCTCTCCTCCGCAAGTTGCGCTTGGCTCTCCCTCTTTCCCTCTCCTTTCTTTTCTTTTGCTTGAGGACAAGCAAACCTCTAAGTTTGGTGTGTTTATCCATAATCACTAAGCCAATACCCACTGAGATCATAGCTCCCAAGGGAAAACAAACCGACTCAAGAGGCAAGAAGGAGAATATTCCAAAACCACTTTGGAATCAAGGGAAGTTCATAACCAAAGAACATTCAGACCATTTTTACAAAATAATGAGTCTAAGATCAGTGATCCCGGAAGTTAAATTCGATCTGAAAGAAGATGAATATCCGGAGATCCAAGAGCAAATTCAAAACAGGAGCTGGGAAGTCCTAGCTAATCCTGAAACAAAGGTGGGAAGAAACATGGTTCAGGAATTCTATGCTAATCTATGGCAGACGGACAAGCAGAGAATAGCTGGAACCGCATTCTATGATTATAGAACTCTGATCAGAGGGAAGATTGTTCACACCCACCCTGACAAAATAAGGGAGATCTTCAAGCTACCTCAACTGCAAGATGACCCAGAATCCTTTAATAGGAGAATGATGAGATCAAACCTGGGATTGGACAAAATCCTAGAGGACATATGCCTCCCTGGAGCCAAGTGGACAACCAACACAAAGGGTGCCCCGAACCAACTCAAGAGAGGAGATCTCAAACCAGTTGCCAGAGGCTAGCTGGACTTCGTTGGGCACTCTATACTGCCCACTAGCAACCGTTCTGAGGTCACCATCAGAAGAGCAGTGATGATTCATTGCATTATGCTAGAAAAAGAAGTGAAAGTTCATCAGCTGATTGCTTGTGAGCTTTACAAAATTGCAAACAAGAACTCCAAAGATGCTAAATTGGCTTATCCAAGCTTAGTCTCTCTGCTATGTAAAGATGCTGGAATAAAAATGGGAGTAGATAAGTATATCTCAGTTGAGCAACCAATCACCAAAAAGTCTATGGAAGGACTACAAGTGCAGGACGACCCCATCAAGAGAAAAGCAGAGGAGCTCCTCCCGGAAATCCCTCAAATTGAATACTGGGAGCGCCTAGAAGCATCTGTCACCAAGTTGCAAGAAGCTGTGAATCAACTGAAGGAAGAACAGCAAAATCAAAACAGCATGCTATGCAAACTGCTTAAAGAACAAGAAGAGCAAGGGCGTGACATAAAGGAACTAAAGCGCCAGAAGCTGTCTCTTGAAGGGCCAAGCACCCCACAGACTAAAGAAGCATCTACCTCCCAAAATAAAGGTTGTTGAGTTCTAACTCTGAGATAACCTTTTATCTATTTTAAGAGTATATGAGTATTAGAGTTAGAGTCATTTATTTTTAAGTCCTTAATTTCCTATCTTTTATTATTAAGTGTTTACTTTTATGCCTAATTTATATTATTAAATAATAAATAAAGATTAGAGTCTATGCCTTAAAGTTATGAATATCCTATGAATCCATCACCTTTCTTAAATAAAAAATGTTTTAATTACAAAAGAACAAGAAGTACATGGTTTCAAATTCATCCTTGAAACTAGTTTAATTATTTTGATGTGGTGACAATACTTTTTGTTTTTTGAATGAATGCTTGAACAGTGCATATGTCTTTTGAATTTGATTGTTTATGAATGTTAAATATGTTGGCTCTTGAAAGAATGATGAAAAGGAGAAATGTTATTTGATGATCTGAAAAATCATAAAATTGATTCTTGAAGCAAGAAAAAGCAGTGAATACAAAAGCTTGCGAAAAAAAAATTTTGGCGAAAAAAAATAGAAAGAAAAAGAAAAAGTAAGCAGAAAAAGTCAAAAGCTCTTTAAACCAAAAGGCAAGAGCAAAAAGCCAATAGCCCTTAAAACCAAAAGGCAAGGGTAATAAAAAGGATCCAAGGCTTTGAGCATCAGTGGATAGGAGGGCCTAAAGGAATAAAATCATGGCCTAAGCGGCTAAACCAAGCTGTCCCTAACCATGTGCTTATGGCGTGAAGGTGTCAAGTGAAAACTTGAGACTGAGCGGTTAAAGTCAAGGTCCAAAGCAAAAGAAGAGTGTGCTTAAGAACCCTGGACACCTCTAATTGGGGACTTTAGCAAAGCTGAGTCACAATCTGAAAAGGTTCACCCAGTTATGTGTCTGTGGCATTTATGTATCCGGTGGTAATACTGGAAAACAAAGTGCTTAGGGCCACGGCCAAGACTCATAAAGTAGCTGTGTTCAAGAATCAACATACTAAACTAGGAGAATCAATAACACTATCTGAATTCTAAGTTCCTATAGATGCCAATCATTCTGAACCTCAATGGATAAAGTGAGATGCCAAAACTATTCAAGAGGCAAAAAGCTACTAGTCCCGCTCATCTAATTGGAGCTAAGTTTCATTGATATTTTGGAATTTATAGTATATTCTCTTCTTTTTATCCTAATTGATTTTCAGTTGCTTGGGGACAAGCAACAATTTAAGTTTGGTGTTGTGATGAGCGGATAATTTATACGCTTTTTGGTATTGTTTTTAGTATGTTTTCAGTATAATTTAGTTAGTTTTTATTATATTTCTAGTAGTTCTTAAATAAAAATCACAATTCTGGACTTTACTATGAGTTTGTGTGTTTTTCTGTAATTTCAGGTATTTTCTGGCTGAAATTGAGGGAGCTAAGCAAAAATCTGATTCAGGCTGAAAAAGGACTGCTGATGCTGTTGGATTCTGACCTCCCTGCACTCAATTTCTGGAGCTACAGAAGTCCAATTGGCGCGCTCTCAATTGCGTTGGAAAGTAGACATCCAGGGCTTTCCAGCAATATATAATAGTCTATACTTTGCTCAAGGATAGATGACGTAAACTGGCGTTCAACACCAGTTCCATGTTACAGTTTGGCGTCAAACGCCAGAAACAGGTTACAAATGGGAGTTGAATGCCAAAAACAGGTTACAACCTGGCGTTTAACTCCAGAAACAGCCTAGGCACGTGAGAAGGTTAAGTCTTAGCCCCAGCACACACCAAGTGGACCCCAGAAGTGGATTTCTGCACCATCTATCATAGTTTATTCATTTTCTGTAAACCTATGTTACTAGTTTAGTATTTAAACAACTTTTAAAGGTCTATTTCGCACCTCATGACATTTTAGATCTGAACTTTGTACTCTTTGATGGCATGAGTCTCTGAACTCCATTGTTGGGGGTGAGGAGTTCCGCTGTGTTTCGATGAATTAATGCAACTATTTCTGTTTTCTATTCAAACACGCTTGTTTCTATCTAAGATGTTTATTCGCACTTCAATATGATGGATGTGATGATCCGTGACACTCATCATCATCCTCAACCTATGAACGCGTGCCTGACAACCACCTCCATTCTACCTTCGATTGAATGAATATCTCTTAGATTCCTTAATCAGAATCTTCGTGGTATAAGCTAGAATCTATTGGCAGCATTCTTGAGAATCCGGAAAGTCTAAACCTTGTCTGTGGTATTCCGAGTAGGATTCAGGGATTGAATGATTGTGACGAGCTTCAAACTCACAAGGGTTGGGCATAGTGACAGACACAAAAGGATCAATAGATCCTATTCCAGCATGAGTGGGAACCGACAGATGATTAGCCGTGCGGTGAAAGCGCACCTGGACCTTTTTCACTGAGAGGACGGATGGTAGCAATTGACAACGGTGATCCACCAACACACAGCTTGCCATAGGAGGAACCTTGCGTGCGTGAAGAAGAAGACAGGGAGAAAGCAGAGATTTAGAAGACAAAGCATCTCAAAAACTCCAACATATTCTCCATTACTGCAGAACAAGTATTTAATCCATGCTCTTTTATTCTTCGCAATTCATACTGATAATTATAATTGATTTCTTGACTAAGATTTACAAGATAACCATAGATTGCTTCAAATCAACAATTTCCGTGGGATCGACCCTTACTCACGTAAGGTATTACTTGGACGACCCAGTGCACTTGCTGGTTAGTGGTACGAGTTGTGAAAAGTGTGATTCGCAATTCGTGCACCAAGGGCTTGAAGAGTGTAGGTAAGACCAGTGAGGCTAGAGGTAAGTGAATTTTGAAGCTCTTTTTGTCCTTGAAAGATAGAACGGGGTATTTCATCTCAGTTGGAGGAAGAAGGAGGGTAGGTAATTTGAGGGGCTTGTGGTTGGTTGTGTTGAGGTGCTTGAGCTTGCCATTGGTGAGGTGTTCGGTAACTTTGGCCTTGGTTTTGCTATTGGTATGGAGGGTTTTGTTGATACTGGTTCTTTTGATAGTTGTTGTTCCACCTTTGATTTCCACTATTGTCTTTGCCTCCTTGGTTGTAGTTGTCCCTCCATCCTTGGTTGGGATTGTCTCTCCATCCTTGGTTAGAATTGTCTTGCCAATCTTGATTGTAGTTACCACCTTGATTTATGGTTGCTTTCCTTCATAATTTGAAGTATTTCAGAATTATGGTTGCTTTCCTTCATTTATATTAATAATTTAGATTTTCCCCTTTTGGCTTTGGTTGATTAATTGGTAACTCTTGAGTTGTCAAACTCATCGTGATTGACAATTGTTATCTTTGCTGATTGATTTAATTCCCTATAACTCTGGTCTTTCCTTAGAAATTGACTAGGACTTTAGGTGTTAAATTGATTTATCCACTCGACTTACCTTCATAGTTAGAGGTTGACTTAGTGGAGAGCAAAATATAATTCTTATCACCATTGATAAGGATAACTAGGATAGGACTTCCGAATTTTCATACCTTGCCAAGAGTTTGTTTTACAGTTATTTATTTATTTTATTTGTCATTTAAATTATTCCTTCCTTACTTTCAAAACCCCAATTTACAAAACTCATAACCAATAATAAGAACATACCTCCCTGCAGTTCCTTGAGAAGACGACCCGAGGTTTAAATACTTCAGTTATCAATTTTAAAGGGGTTTGTTACTTGTGACAACCAAAACTTTTGTAAGAAAGGAATTCTTGTCGGTCTAGAAGCTATACTTACAATGGGAATTTATTCGTGAAAATTCTAGATCGCGCGAGAGTTTCGTTCTTCAAAATGGCGCCGTTGCCGGGGAATTACAAACGTGTGCCTTATTATTGGTTATTGTAAATATTTGCTTTTTGCTTATTTATTTGTTTTTATTTTTTTTTATTTTTGCTTTTTCGTAAATTAAGAGGTTATTGGTTTTTATTTAGTTATTAAAAAAATTTTCAAAAATTTGTTCTTGGTGTTCATCTTGATCTTCAAGTTGTTCTTCGTGTTCATCTTGACCTTCAAGTTGTTCTTAGTTGTTTTCTTCGTTTTGATCTAAAAATTTTAAGTTTGGTGTTATTTTATTGTTTTTCACTTTCCTCATTTAATTCAAAAATATATTTTCTCTTTATTTTAATTGAATTTTCGAAATTTGCAAAAAAAAAATTCAGATTTTTATTTTAAAATTTTTATCTTATTTATCTTAGTTTTAAATTTCAAAATCTTATCTTATCTTATTTCAAAAAAAATTCAAATTTCAAAAATTTAAAATTCAAAATTTAAATAACCTTTTAATTTAAAATTTGTTTTTATTTTCGTTTTTAATTACTATTATGAGTTCTCACCCCTCTCGCTTTGAGTTTGGTTCCAATGTTGTTGTAAGGAATGGAAGTTATAACAGGAACATGCATCAAGGTCAAAACAATCAGAGATGGAAGGAACCACAAGGATCTGATCAACCCTTCTGGCAACAACACCTTCCACAGTACCACAGACAAAGACCATTCCACGATGCATACCAAGACAATAGTTATGGTGGACCCTTTCATGACAACCAACATCCACCAAATTACTATAGTCAAGAGCCATTCCAGGGGGCATACCAAGATGATAGATATGATGGACCTCCATCATATGCCTATGAACCTCCTCAACACAACTTTGAACCACCACTCACAAGCCAACTACCACCATTCACCTCCATATGACCCTAACCCGCACCCACCATACCAACCACCTTATGAGCCAAATGAACCATACACAGAACCACCCCCATTCCAACACAACTACTCTCATGAACCACCACCTCAATATACACCATCTCCTTATCATTATCAAGATGAACCACCTTCCTATTATGAACCCTCTCTCCCAACCAATGAACCCTCATATCCACCCCAACCTCCAATGGATGACAGACTTCGTGCTATTCTTCAAGGGCAAGAAAGGATGAATAAGAGTGTGCTGAATTTCACGGCCGCCTTAGGCGAGTTAATAAATCAATTAGCTTCTCAACATCTGAGCACTCAAAGTACTCCCATGGCTGCATGTGGAGAATCAAAAGAAGAGCGTAGCATGAAGGAGACACTAGAAACTTCGGTGGACAGTGAGGAACATGGCTTTGTATTGGAACAAGTGGAGGAAGCCATAATAGTTACAGAGGAAGAAATGGTTGAAGACTTAGGAGATGCTGAACCTCCATGGGAAAGTCAAGACATAGAGTTTCCTCCCGAGACGGTTGCATTTGATATTGAGGAGGGTGTACAACCTCCAAGGCGTGTCATGGTTAAGGAATTGGAAGAGGTCGATCAAGAGATGGAGATTCAAAAAGAAGAAGCACAACCTCACATGCCCTTGGAAAGCAATGAAGAGAAGATTGAATTGGAAGAAAGCTACCAAGAGGAAGAGGTTGAAATTGAAGAAGCTTACAAGGAGGTGGAAGTTGTCAGAGAAGAGCACAAGGGAGTGGAGCTTGCAAGTTCATTAGAAACACCTCTCCCAAGGCCATTACCGTCTAACACAACGTTCAAGTGGGTAAAATTCTTATCCTTGACCTTTACCTTCCCACTTGAATATGGGCTACTGGAGACGAATGGTCAACTTAGAGCTCTTTGTGGCATTAAGAGTAAGAGGAAGATGGTCAGTGGTAAGAATTGTCCTGCAAGGTTCTTATGGTTGGAAGCTTTAAGTTTAAACGCAAAGGTTGGTGTAGAGCTCAATTGAATGGGTCTGGGAAGTTGTTTGGACACTTCAGTGAGAATTATAAGGCTGAATCACCCGGATAGAATCATGATAATCAACTTGAAAATGGGTGTAGAAACAAGATTTGGGATCCGGGAATATATGAGGATCAAATTTCGGAGCTCAAAGCTTGTGAAAAACCCCATCAAAGCTCAGAAACTTTACTTGGAATAGATAGAGCTTTATGGAAAACTAAGCATTGGTGGAAGTTTTAGGATTAGTTCAAGCACAAGCCGCCATGACAAGGAGCTCACCAAATGTCTAACTTAAGGACTTTAACTAAAAGTGCTAGGTGGGAGACAACCCACCATGGTATGATCACTCCTTTTCCAATTATAATTTTATTTAGTTTTGTTTGTTTTTGAGTTTTATTTTACTTCATTGAACCTGGAATAATCCATAACATCTGCATACTGCATTCTGCATATTGCATATAAAAAAAAAGCACGCACGTGACGCGGCAGCGTCGCTGACGCGTCTGCGTCACTAGTGCGTTTTGAAGAAAAGAGAATTGGACAGAGAGTCATGCAAAAGCATGGCTGGAGGTGTGCCTTTGGCACAAATTGACCCACGCGACCGCATCATTGACGCGTCCGTGTCATTTGCAAAACATGCCTCCCACGTGTCCGCGTAACCCACATGAACGCGTGCCCTGAAAATCGACGTAAGAAAGGGTGTAAGGCAGTAAGTTGGGCTGGAATGGGGCTAGAACCATGCTAGCAGCACAAGCGCTACCACGCGAATGCGTGCCCCACGTGAACATGTGCCCCACGCATTCGCGTCATTTTTAAAAGAAAGGCCAGTCACGCGATCGCGTCAACCATGCGATCGCGTCACCTAGATTTTTGGCAATATGCATTTAAACAGAGAGTTACGCGAACGCGAGGCTGCACTCGCGCCAATCGCACAAATCAGGGCACGCGATCGCGTGACCCACGCGTCCGCGTCACCTGAACTTATCGCACACCACGCGACCGCGTCACTCACGCGTCCGCGTCACATGCGGCGCACAGCTTATCCAGATCAACTAAATATCTTATCTTTTCTTCCTCAATCCTAATTTTTCTTATCCTTTCTTACTTTCTTCTTCTTCATCTTTTTAACCTCTCATCCCTCTTCACCTCCATTCTATTTTATTTAATTTATTTGCTTACTTTCATTCATTACATTTTAATTTTGTGCATATTTGTATTTTCTTTTCTAAATTTATTATTTTTCAATTGGTGTTAAATTTTCTTATTCAACTGTTGTATCTTTCTTGAATTATTTTGGTGCTTCATGACTTGTTTCATTCTGATTGGGTATTATTATTCATAAGTCAATGCTATTCTTTTACTTGCATTCCATTTGCATTGACATGATCTTATACTGTCTTTCATTACCCATACTCCTTCCCTTTATTACAAATTTTGCACCACTAGTATGCCATGTGCTTCTATTGTTTTCTCACTTACATGTTGTAGCTACCATGTAATTGAGACCCTTATCATTTGGCATTAATCCACCCATACTTCATTTATTATATTTATTTCTGGGTTACTTTTCTTCCCTTTTTCTTTCAGGATGGCCACCCGGAAGGAAACCGGAAGACGTTTACATGGGGAGAAAGACAAGTCCATCTGCAAAATCTTCAGAGAAAAGCATCAGTTGGAACCACCCATCCACTTGTACATCTTAGCATGCACCGAGGACGGTGCAATCTTTAAGTGTGGGGAGGTCGATATCGATCTCCATGGGTTAGTTACTCTTCTATCTCAACACCAATGGTTTATTTTCCTTGTTAATTATTGCATTTGCATATTTAATTGCATGTTTGTTTGATTTTATGCATTTAGCTACCACTTGGTTGAAATAATATTTTCTTTTTCAAGAAATTTTTATAGTATTTTACTAATTTAAATTAAAAACTTTTCTATTAAAACTTGTTTGAAGTTGTATTTGGAACATAGTTTAAAAAGCTAAAAATACACAACCTGTGAGACTTTGAGCTTATTTATATGGTTACATTATTTAACCACAATATTTTATTCTTGTGTGTTTCCTTCTCTATGATTGTAATCTATATTTTGTTCCAGTCTGTATGTCCATTATTTAATATATTTACATGCTTGCATATGATTGAGGCCATTATTTGAATTTTTACTCACTTATCCCAAATAAGCCTACCCTTTCAATCACCTTTGTTTGCCACCTTGAGCCTTTTTAATCCCATTTATTCTATATTTTATAACATCACTAGCCTTAAGCAGAAAAATAAAGTAAATACCCCAATTGAATCTTTGGTTAGCTTAAGATAGAGATTGTGCATCAACTAAGTGTGGGGAAATTGTGGGAACATGGGTTAATAAGGGAATGTATCATGTTTCTAATTTATTTGAATATTGAAAATTTGGGAACCTACTCATGAAAAACCAAAATAGAAAAATAATGAAAAATCCATGTGCATTGATAAGTTATGTTTATTTCTCTACAAAAAAATCCAAAAATATTCAAAAAATAAGTAAATAAATAAGGGGACAAAATTACCCCAATGCTAAGTTAATAAAAAGATCAATGCACATGTGATAAAAGTAAAAAAATATCAAAAATTTGGTACATGAGTATGGGAATCATACAAAAGTGGGAATTATGGGTAGTTAGGCATGAATTTAACAGTATATAGAGTATATGTATATTAGGTGAGAGCTTAGGTTAGTCAAAGATTCATATTATAGCTTACTTGGCCATACATGTACCCTTACCTTTACCTCAGCCCCATTACAACCCTGAAAAGACCTCATGATGTTTGCATTAGTATGCTAAATATTTGTTGATTGGTTAGATGAAGAACAAGGTTTAGAAAGCATGATTAGAGAAGAATAGAGTGATTAACCCTAGACACTTGAGAGATTAGAGTGATATACACTACCAGTAAGGGTTCAATGCTTGATTCTATGTTCCCTGCTTTCATGAGCTATCTTCTTACAAGTTTACTTGTCTTTTATTATATAATTTGAATTAGTAGAATTTGATTCATATTTGTCTTGGAGAACTTATTTACTTTTAACCAAGTAGGTAGAAACATCTTAGCATGTAGTTGCATTCATATAGACAGGTTGTATTTCATACATTTTACCATTCCTCTTCACTCTTTTATAGCTTCTCTTGAGCTTAGCATGAGGACATGCTAAATGTTTAAGTGTGGGGAGGTTGATAAACCACTATTTTATGGTTTATCTTATGCTCAATTGAATGGTTTTTATCAACTCTTTACCCACTTATTCATACTATTTGCATGGTTTTACTTTTTCCTTCCTGATTTTGTGCTATGATTGAAAACATGCTTCTTTGGCCTTTAAATTACTAACTTTAATCCTCTCTTACTATCATTCGATGCCATGATATGTGTGTTAAGTGATTTCAGAGATTACAGGGCAGGAATGACTTAGAGGATGGAAAGGAAGCATGCAAAAGTGGAAAGAATACAAGAAGTTGAAGGAACTGCAAAGCTGTCAGCCTGACTCTCTCGCACTAAAACTGTCATAACTTGAGCTACAGAGGTCCAAACGACGCGGTTCTAGTTGCGTTGGAAAGCTAACGTCCGGGGATTCGATTTGATATATAATATGCCATAGTTGCCCTGACGCTAGGTGATGCGAACGCGTGCTTCACGCGGATGCATCGCAGTGACGAAAATCAGCGTGGCAGATTTCTTCTCCAGCGATTTCTGGGCTGTTTTCGACCCAATTTTTGGCCCAGAAGACACAGATTAGAGGCTATAAAGTGGGGGAATCAATTCATCTATAATCATCAGCTCATAATTCACAATTTTAGGTTTTCAGATGTAGTTTTTAGAGAGAGAGGCTCTCTCCTCTCTCTTAGGATTTAGGATTAGGATTTCTCTTAATTTTAGGATTACTTCTCTTCAAGTACAGGTTTAATATTCCTTTAATTTATTTTCCATTTTTATTTATTACTTTAATTATTATTTATCTTTTCAACTTGACTTATGCTACATTCATGTTATGATTTTCTTATTTAATACACATTATTGAGGTATTTCAGATTTAAGATTGCTTTGCTTTATTTATATTGATGCTTTTAATTTAATTTAGATATTTTCTTCCTTTTGGCTTTGGTTAAGTAATTGGTAACACTTGAGTTGTTAAACTCAGCAGTGGTTGAAATTGGCAGATTACTAATTGATCTAGATTGCTCTAAAGCTAGTCTTCCCACAGAGATTGACTAGAACTTGAGGATCAAACTAATTAGTCCACTTGACTTCCCTTTGCTTAGCAAGGGTTAACTAAGTGGGATTAAAACCCAATTCTCATCACATCTGATAAGGAGAACTAGGACAGAACTTCCAAATTCTTCTACCTTGCCAAGAGATTTTATTATTATTAATTTATTTTTCTTGTCATTTAAATTACCTATTCCTTATCTTAAAAACCCCCAATTTACAAGACTCATAACTAATAATAAGAACACCTCCCTGCAATTCCTTGAGAAGACGACCCGAGGTTTAAATACTTTGGTTATCAATTTTAAAGGGGTTTGTTACTTGTGACAACCAAAACGTTTGTAAAGAAGGAATTCTTGTCAGTCTAAAAGCTATACTTACAACGAGAATTTATTTTTAGAAAATTCTAGATCGCGCGAGAGTTTCGCTCTTTCAATACTTGAGTATTCCAACTCAAGGATTTCCAATTAATCAACTCCAAAGCCAAGTTGGAATATTTACTACATTGACATGAATGCCATTTTCACAAATATGTAAAGGGAGTAAATAAAAGACATGGTAATTATAATAAATTAATAAATTCAAAATTGGCAATTACGATTAATTAAAAGGGATTAAACAAGCAATGGAATTAAATATAAAAATACTTCAATGTATTAATAGAACTCAAAAATAACAATATCCAAATATGAACATGAAGCAATTAAATGGAAAAGAGTAGTTGAGTTATTGGGAAAGCAAACTATAAAGATGACGACTTCAATAGAAGGTAGTAGCAGCTCTCTCAAATCCAATCCAAAGCAAAACTAAGAATGCTGAGAACCCTAGGAGAAGAAGTGTTTTCTCTCTCTAGAATTCAAAAACTAAAAACTAAAACTAAGTGAAAATGAAAGTATGTTCAGTCTCAGCTTGCTCCCTGCCTCTAGTCTATGTTTTTTGGCTAAAAACTGGGTCCAAATCAGCCCAGAAATCGCCCCCAGCGAGTTCTGATAAGTGTAGTATGTGACGCTCTGTCATGCGTACGCGTCGGCCACACGTACGCGTCGCTGTATGATGCACCAATTCACGCGCACGCATCAGCCATGCGTGCACGTCGCTCCTCATTTCTCAACTCCTTAATTTCTTGTGTTCCTTCCACTTTAACATGATCTTCATCCTTTAAGCCATTCATGCCCTGTAAACCTGAAAACACTTCACATACACATCATGGTATCGAATGGTAATAAAGGAGAATTAAAAATTAGCAATTTAAAAGCCTAGGAAACAAGTTTTCAATCATAACACAAAATTAGGAAGGGAATGAAAAACATGCAATTTCAATGAATAAGTGTGAGATTAGTTGACACAAACGCACTCAATTCAGTCTAAAATATATCATAAAATAGTAGTACATCAAATCTCCCCACACTTAAACATTAGCATGTCCTCATGCTAAGCTCAAGGAGACCAAAAGAATGAAGGGGGGAAAATAAGACTCATGCAATGCAACCTATCTATATGAATGAAACTATATGCTAAAATGCTTCTATCTACTTGGTTAAAAGTAAACAAATTCTCCAAGACAAACATAAATTGGATTCCACTAATTTAAATCACAAAATAAAGTACAAGTAAACTTGCAAGAAGAAAGCTCATGAAAGCCGAGCGAGCATCGAACCCTCACTAGAAGTGTATACACTCTAATCACTCAAGTGTTTAAGGGTTGATTCTCTCGGTTCTCTACTAATCTTGCTTTCTAAGACTTGCTTTTCTTCTACCAATCAACACAATTTAATGCACAAATACACATATCAAGAGGTCTTTTCAAGGGTTGTAATGGAGTTAGGGTCAAGGTAGGAATGTATTTGGTCAAGTGGACTAAAATCCAAATCCTTGATTAACCTAAACATCTCACCTAACCTAGGACATTCCAAGTCATTACAATGCAAAACTTACTACCCATTGAATATTTTTATTTGTCACAAGTTCATGCACCTTAATGTCTTTTGAATACCAATCATATGCATTAATTTAATTATTTCACTTGGGACATTTTGTCCCATTTTTATTGCTCTTTTTTTTCTCTTTTTTTTTCTTCTTTTCTCTTTTTTTTTATATGCATAAAGGAGGTAGTGCATATGATCAAAGTGTTAGATGCATGAACAAGTGCCCAACTACATTCACATTTTCACATAAGAATATGAAACACCAAAAATCCTAAACATGTATTCCCCAATTCATGTTCCCCACACTTAATTCATGTTCACTTCAGTAGTCTAAGCTAATCAAGGATTCAATTTAGGGACATTATTATTTTTTGCTTAGAGTTAATGATGTACTAATATGAAGAATAAATGGGGTAAAAATAGGCTCAACATGGGGTTGCAAAGGTAATGATAGTGTAAGGCCATACGGATATGTGAGCTATAGTGAAACAAGGCCTCAATCACATAAGTGTATGCATACATCAAACCATGGACATATAGAATCAAGCAAGATATAGATCACAATTTTAGAGAGAACAACACACACCAAAATAAAATATTGGTTGATAAAATGCAACCAATCATCTAGGCTCAAAATCTCACTGGTTTTGTGTGTTCGAGATCTAAAACCATGTTCCAAATTAAAATCTTCAAACAAGTTTAACAAAAATTTTGATTCAAATTGGTGAAATGCTATAAAATAGTGTCTTGAAAAAGAATTTATCACTTCAACCAAGTAGTATATAAATGCAAGCAACTACTACTCATGCAAGTTATCCTATCTAACAAAAGAAAAAAAAATAAAATATTGGTGTTGAGAGAGAGATGTTACCTTCGAAAGTCAGTTACCGACCTCCCTACACTTAAGGCTTGGCATGGTCCTCTGTGCCATCAGTGATCTGCAAGGTGTGTCCGAGATCTCCATTTTCAATGGCCAAATGATGGGGGGACAGAGGCGCCTCCGTGTCCATAGCTTGATCGCTTGTATTGCCATTTATGGAAATAGAGTCCAAAGTGTCAGGTTCCTCTGGAGGTGGGTGACTAGAACTAATGAGCTCCTTCAAGTAGGTGTAGCGGCGCTTGTTGCGGCACTCAATTTGCTCCATCCGTCGGCCGTGTCGGTCTAGCCTCTCTAGGATCTCAAGCAGCAACTGGTTGTTGGATGGTGGTGTTGCATGGAGATTTGATGATGGTGGGGCAGAAGATGATGGGGCATCCATAGACGGATTGTCATTCGGACTCTTGGGTGGCACTTGTGGTATAATCCACTTCCCATGGGGAATCAGTTCGCTCGCCAAGGGGATTTTACTCTTTATATCATCTGCTTCATCTGGAATACCAGTTGGAGATGCTAGTACTGTGACTAAAGCTGGGAAGGGGATGTTACCAGCGGTGTGAACTCAGCCCATGGCTCGACGAAGGAGTCTAGGGATGCGAAGTGGTCTCTCAGTTAGAATGCACCATACAAGCACTGCCATATCCCAAGTGATAAAGGACTCATGAGTACTCGGCCAGACATAATGAGACATGATTTGTTGCCATAGACTAGCCTCATCTGTCAAATCATTAACCGAAAGCCCCTTTAGAGTAACCTTGATTATGAATGGATGCAATTCCTCTACTTTATAGCCTCTAATCTGTATTTTCTGGGCCGAGAACTGGGTCAAAAACAGCCCAAAATTCGCTGGTTGCAATTTCTATTACGTTCAGGTCGCGAGCAAGTGACGCGGAGGCGTCGTCCACGCGTCCGCGCAGATTGAAGTTTGCAGATGCGACGCGGTCGCATCATTCATGCGTTCGCGTCACCTAACGTTGGGGAGGCTATGGCAAAATATATATCAAATCAGAGTCCCAGACGTTAGCTTTCCAACACAACTGAAACCGCGTCATTTGGACCTCTGTAGCTCAAGTTATGACCGTTTGAGTGCAGAGAGGTCAGGTTAGACAGCTTTAGCAATTCCTTCAGTTTCTTGTATTCCTTCCACTTTTGCATGCTTCCTTTCCATCCTCTAAGCCATTCCTGCCCTGTAATCTCTAAAAACACTTAACACACATATCAACGTGTCTAATGGTGATAAGAGAGGATTAATATTAGCAATATAAAGGCCAAAGAAGCATGTTTTCAATCATAGCACATAATTAGGAAGGTAAATGTGAAACCATGCAATTAGTATGAATAAGTGGGTAAAGAATTGATAAAAACCACTCAATTGAGCACAAGATAAACCATAAAATAGTGGTTTATCAACCTCCCCACACTTAAACACTAGCATGTCCTCATGCTAAGCTCAAGAGAAGCTATAAAGATGAAGAGGAATGGTAAAATATATGAAATGCAACCTATCTATATGAATGCAACTACATGCAAAATGTTTTTATCTACTTGGTTTAAAAATAAATAAGTTCTCCAAGACAAACATAAATCAGATTTCACTAATTCAAATTATACAATAAAAGATAAGTAAACTTGTAAGAAGATAGCTCATCAAAGTAGGGAACATAGAATTGAGCACTGAACCCTTACTGGTAGTGTATATCACTCTAACTCTCAAGTGTCTAGGGTCAATCACTCTACTCTTCTCTAGTCATGCTTTCTAAAATTTGTTCTTCACCTAACCAATCAACAATATTTAATATACCAATGCAAACATCATGAGGTCTTTTCAAGGTTGTAATGGGGCTAAGGTAAGGGTAAGGGTATATGTATATGGCTAAGTGAGCTTTATAAATTGAATCTTTAATTAACCTAAGTTTCACCTAACATACATATACTCTATATAACTCTAGAATCATGCCTAGCTACCCATAGTCTTCACTTTTGCATTACATACTCATGTATCAATTTTTTTTTTAATTTTATTACATATGCATTGATCTTTTATTAACTTAACATTGGGGTAATTTTGTCCCCTTATTTATTTATTTATATTATATATATTTTTTCTCTTTTTCTTTTTTTCTCTTTTTTTTAGAGAGACATAAAAACTAGAATAACATATCAATGCATATGAAATTTTTTAATTTTCTATTTTACATGAGTAGGTACCCAAATTTTCTAATATTCAAAATTAGAAACATGATACATTCCCTTATTAACCCAAGTTCCTACAGTTTTCCCACACTTAATTATTGCACAATCCCTATCTTAAGCTAACCAAATATTCAATTGGGATATTTAATTATTTTTCTGCTTAAGGCTAGTGATGTGGTAAAATACAGAACAAATGGGATTAAAAGGCTCAAAGTGGCTGACAAGGGTGATTTAAAGGGTAGGCTTATTTTGAATAAGTGAGCTAAAATCAAACAATGGCCTCAATCATATGCAAGCATGTAAATATACTAAATAATGGACATATAGATTAGAACAAAATATAGATTACAATCATAGAGAAGGAAACACACAGGAATAAAATATTTATGGTTAAATAATGTAACCATATAAATAAGCTCAAATCTCACAGGTTGTGTGTTCTTTAGCTCAAAAATCATGTTCCAAATACAACTTCAAACAAGTTTTAATAGAAAAGTTTTTTTAATTTAAATTAGTGAAATACTATAAAAATTTCTTGAAAAAGGAAATATTACTTCAACCAAGTAGTGACTAAATGCATAAAATCAAACAAACATGCAAATGCAACAAAGAAAATTTAAACATTGGTGTTGAGATAGGAAGGTACTAACCCACGGAGATCGGTATCGACCTCCCCACACTTAAAGATTGCACCGTCCTCGGTGCATGCTGAGATTTACAGGTGGACGGGTTGTTTCAACTGTTGCTTTTCTCTAAGGATTGTGCAGATGGACTTGTCTGTCTCCCCATGTAAACGTCTTCCGGTTCCCTTCTGGGTGGCCATCCTGAAAGAAAAAAGGGAAGAAAAGTAACCCAGAAATAAATGAAGTATGGGTGGGTTAATGCCAAATGATAAGGGTCTCATTTACATGGAAGCTTCAACATGTACGTGAGAAAACAATAGAAGCCATGGCATACCAATGGTGCAAAATTTGCAACAATGGAGAAGAGAGTGGGTAATAAAAGACAATGTAAGTTCATGTCAATGAAAAAGGAATATCAGTAATATAAAAATTAGCATTGATTTAAATAATATTACCCAATCAGAATAAAACAAGTCATGAAGCACCAAAATAATACCAGAAAAGATATAACAGTTGAATAAGAACATTTGAACACCAATGGTAACATAATAAATTTAGAAAAGAAAAATAAAAAAATGCAATGAATGAAAGTATGCAAATAAATTAAAGAAAATAAAATAAAATGAAAGATAAGAAGAATGAGAAGGAAAAGAAAGAAAGAAGAAGTAAGTAAGAAAGGAGGGAGGAGAGATTAGGATTGGGGAAGAAAAGATAAGATAAGTGGCAAATCAGGAAAGCTGTGCGGCGCAATCGACACGGTCGCGTGACTTGCGCTTATACTGATTGACGCGATCGCGTCGGTCACACGATCGCGTGACCCATTTTATGCTACTGGCGCGAGGACAGCCTCGCACTCGCACAACTCTCTGTTCAAAATCATTAGTTGCCAAATATTGGGTGACGCGATCGCGTGGGGCATGCGATCGCGTGAGTGGCCTTATTTCCAATATGACGCGGACGCGTGGGGCACGTATTCGCGTGGGAGGGCTTGGGCTTCCAGCACGAGTCCAGCCCAATTCCACCTAAACTTTCGGCCATACACCTTTTTACGTCGATTTACAGGGCACGCGGCCGCGTGGGTGACGCGGTCGCGTGGGAGGCATTTTTCCCACATGACGCGGACGCGTCAGCAACACTGCCGCGTCGCGGTCGTGCTTCTTTTTTTTTTTAAATAATGCAGTATGCGGAATGCAATGCTAATATGAATGTTATGCAAAACTCCAGGTTCAATACAATAAAATAAAATAAAACTCGAAAACAAATAAAACTAAATAAAAATGAAAAAAGAATGATCATACCATGGTGGGTTGTCTCCCACCTAGCACTTTTAGTTAAAGTCCTTAAGTTGGACATTTGATGAGCTTCCTGTTATGGTGGCTTATGCTTGAACTCATCCAGGAATCTCCACCAATGTTTGGAATTCCAGTAGCCTCCGGGATCCCAAACTAGGCACGTAAAGCCTTTGAGCAGCTTCAAACAGATTCTTAGGCTCCCGGGGTGTTGGATGTCAGAACAGATTCCAGGATCCCAAACTTAGCTTTTACACCAGTCTTTGTGTTGATCATCATGATTCCATCCGGGTAGCAAGCAATCTGAATTCTCACTAAAGCGGCCAAACAACTTCCTAGACCCATTCAGTTGAGCTTTACACTAACCTTTGCATTTAAACTTAAAGCTTCCAACCATAATGAACCTTGCAGGACAATTCTTACCACTGACCATCTTCCTCTTACTCTTTATGCCACAAAGAGCTCTAAATTGACCATCCGTCTCCAGTAGCCCATATTCAAGTGGAATTAGAAAGCTGAGGGATATGAATTTTACCCACTTGAATGTTGTGAAGGATGATGGCAACTTAGGGGGAGGTGTTTTTAACGAAATTGCAAGCTCCACTCCCTTGTGCTCTTCTCTGAAAACTTCCACCTCTTTGCAAACTTCTTTAATTTCAACCTCTTCCTCTTGGTAGCTTTCCTCCAATTCAATCTCCTCTTCACTGCTTTCCAAGGGTATGGGAGGTTGTGCTTCTTCTTCTTTAATCTCCATCTCTTGATCGACCTCTTCCAAGTCCTTAACCATGATATGCCTTGGAGGTTGTACACCTTCCTCAACATCAAATACAACTGTCTTGAAAGGAGGTTCTATGTCTTGACTTTCCCATGGAGGTTCAACATCTCCTAATTCTTCAACCACTTCTTCCTCTGCAACTATTATGGCTTCCTCCACTTGTTTCAATACAAAGCCATGTTCTTCATTGTCCACCGAAGCTTCTAGTGTCTCCTTCATGCTTTGCTCTTCTTTTGATTCTCCACATGTAGCCATGGGAGTTCTTTGAGTGCTCAGATATTGGGAAGCTATTATATTTACGAACTCGCTTAAGGTGGCCGCGAAATTTAGCACACTCTTATTCATCCTTTTTTGCCTTTGAAGAATAACACGAAGTCTGTCATCCATTGGAGGTTGGGGTGGATATGAGGGTTCATTGGTTGGGAGAGAAGGTTCATAATAGGAAGGTGGTTCATCTTGATAATGATATGGAGATGGTGAATATTGAGGTGGTGGTTCATGAGAGTAGTTGTGTTGGAATGGTGGTAGTTCTGTGTATGGTTCATTTGGCTCATAAGGTGGTTGGTATGGTGGATGTGGGTTAGGGTCATATGGAAGTGAATGGTGGAAAGGGGCTTGTGAGTATGGTGGTCCAAAGTATTGTTGAGGAAAGGGTTCATAGGCATATGGTGGTGGTTGTTGATAGTCCATTAGAGGTGGTTGTTGCCATGAGGGTTGATCAAATCCTTGTGGCTCCTCCCATCTTTGATTGTTCCAACTTTGATGCCTGTTCTCATTGTAATTTCTTCTTCTTGCAACAAAATTGTAACCAGACTCATAGCCAAAGGGGTGAGAGTTCATAATAGCAAATAAAAATTAAAAACGAAAATAAAAACAAATTTTAAATTAAAATGTTATTGAAATTTTGAATTTGAAAATTAAATTTTGAATTTTGAATTTTAAATTTTGAATTTTGAATTTTTGAAAATTGAATTTTGAAATTTGATTTTTTAAATAAGATAAGATTTTTGAAAAAGATATGATTTTTGAAATTTAAATTTTGAAATTTTAAATTTTGAAATTTGAAATTTGGATTTTAAATTTTTTAAATTTGAATTTTGAAATTTGAAATTTGAAATTTGAAATTTGAGTTTTAAATTTTGAATTTTTTAATTTAATGAGGAAAGAGAAAAACAATAAAATGACACCAAACTTAAAATTTTTAGATCAAAACAAATAAAATAACTAAGAACAACTTGAAGATCAAGATGAACACCAAGAACAAATTTTTTGAAAAATTTTTAATAACTAAATAAAAACCAATAACCTCTTAATTTATGAAAAAGCAAAAATAAAAACAAAATAAAAACAAATAAACAAGCAAAAAGAAAATATTTACAATAACCAATAATAAGGCACACGTTTGCAATTCCCCGGCAACGACGCCATTTTGATGAGAGAACTTTTGCGTGGTCTAGAAATTTGTGGATAAATCCTCGTTGCAAGTATAGCTTCTAAACCTTCAAAAGTCCTTTCATACAAACGTTTTGGTTGTCACAAGTAACAAACCCCTTAAAAGTTGATAACCGAAGTATTTAAACCTCGGGTCGTCTTCTCAAGGAATTGCAGGGAGGTATGTTCTTATTATTGGTTATGAGTCTTGTAAATTAGGGATTTTAGAAAGTAAGGGAGCAGTATTTGCATAAGAAGAATAAAATAAATAAATAACTATGAAATAAACTCTTGGCAAGGTATGAAAATTGGAAGTCCTATCCTGGTTATCCTTATCAATTGTAATGAGAATTGGATTTTTCTCCCACTTTGTTAACCTCTAATTATGAAGGTAAGTTAAGTGGATGAATTAATTTTTATTCCTCAGATCCTAGTCTTTCCTTGGCAAAGGCTAGAGTTATTGGAACTCGAATTAATTCTTGAAGAATTCCAATTTTCAATCAACAATGAGTTTGATAACTCAAGTGTCTCCAATGACTCAACCAAAGCCAAAAGGGAAGAAAGTCTACTTGAATGAAAATAATTTGGATAAACAAAGAGCATTAATAAATTAAAGAGAGCAATCATAAGTCTGAAATACCTCGAATTATATTAAATAAATAAATCAATTCTAACATGGAGTTCATAAACCAACATTAACAAACTAAAATAAAATAATAGAATAAATAAAAGTAGAAGAACATTGAACCTGGAATTGAGAGTCACTCCTAAAACTAAGAAAAATCCTAAATATTAATCCTAAGAGAGAGGAGAGAACCTCTCTCTCTAAAAACTACATCTACTCCTAATAATTGTGAATATGAAAGCATGATTATGAATGGATGCAATCCCTCTACTTTATAGCCTCTAATCTGTATTTTCTGGGCCGAGAACTGGGTCAGAAATAGCCCAGAATTTGCTGGTTGCGATTTCTGTTACGTTCAGGTCGCGGGCAAGTGACGCGGAGGCGTCGTCCACGCGTCTGTGCGGATTGAAGTTTGCAAATGCGACGTAGTCGCGTCATTCACGCGTTCGCCTTACCTAACGTCGGAGCAGCTATGGGAAATTATATATCAAATCGAAGCCCCGGACGTTATATTTCCAACACAACTGAAACCGCGTCATTTGGACCTCTGTAGCTCAAGTTATGACCGTTTGAGTGCAGAGAGGTCAGGCTGGACAGCTTTAGCAGTTCCTTCAGTTTCTTGTATTCCTTCCACTTTTGCATGCTTCCTTTCCATCCTCTAAGCCATTCCTGCCCTGTAATCTCTGAAAACACTTAACACACATATCAAGGCATCTAATGGTGATAAGAGAGGATTAATATTAGCAATATAAAGGCCAAAGAAGCATGTTTTTAATCATAGCACATAATTAGAAAGGTAAATGTGAAACCATGCAATTAGTATGAATAAGTGGGTAAAGAATTGATAAAAACCACTCAATGGAGCACAAGATAAACCATAAAATAGTGGTTTATCAATGCCCACGCGTACGTGTGGGTTGCGAAAATTGAAAGTGACACGCACACGTCCCTCACGCGTACGCGATGGGGTTGAGTTGTGAATTTTGCACAGTACCCGCATGGGCTCGCCAGAACTCTCTGTTGAAGCCATCCGGAAGCACCATATCAGCCTTAAATGAGCATTATTTTTGTTGACGGGGTGACGCGTATGCGTTGGCGATGCGTACGCATGGGCAGCATCGCGCGCCCAGCATCCCTCCAGGACGAACCTGGCACAATTTTCTGTCCAGGTCGTGCTGTGGCATGGTCCCAGCACGAATAAGGCACAATTGGAGAATGGGCGTCAACGCGTATGCGTGGGTCACGCGTACGCGTGACCTATGCCCGCGCCCTTGGCCCCCTTTCCGCACGGCCTTAGCACAACTTTATGTTTGGCCGTGCGGACGCGTCATTCAGGCATCCTTTTAGCATAACGCTTGTCCGCGATCTCACGCGTGCGTGTCAGACATGCGCATGCGTGGCAGGTTTTTTTTTTTAAATATAAAAAAAACTCCAAGTAAAAGTAAACATGAAAATTAACACAGGCATACATAAAGTAAAAGTAATAAAAAGAAATATCATACCATGGTGGGTTGTCTCCCACCTAGCACTTTTCTTTAACGTCCTTAAGTTGGACGGTCCAGAAGCTCAATTCTCTTCCTTTGCTGGATCCGCCAAGAAGAAGATCTCCAGCTTCTTGTTGTTCTTCATCTTCTCACCATGATACAGCTTCAAACGGTGGCCATTAACTTTGAAGAAGGTGGGGCTTGAAGGGTGACTCAAGTGGAAGACCCTATATGGCTCAGCCTTTTCCACCCTATAAGGTCCTTCCCACCTTGATCTCAACTTGCCTGGCATTAGTCTCAACCTTGAGTTATAGAGGAGGACTAAATCCCCAGCTATAAACTCTCTTCTCTTGATGTTCTTATCATGCACTGCCTTCACCCTCTCTTTGTAGAGTCTTGAGTTCTCATACGCTTCCAGTCGAAGGCACTCCAACTCCTGTAGTTGCAATTTCCTTTCAATCCCGGCTCCCCCCAATCCTAAGTTTCATTTTTTCACCATCTAGTAAGCTTTGTGTTCCACCTCCACCGGAAGGTGACAAGCCTTTCCATAGACTAGGCGGAATGGACTCATTCCGATGGATGTCTTGTAAGCTGTCCGATAAGCCCAAAGCGCATCTGCAAGTCTAGTACTCTAGTCTCTCCGATGGGGCTTCACAATCTTCTCTAGTTTGCGCTTGATATCTCCGTTAGACACCTCGACTTGCCCATTGATTTGGGGATGGTAAGCCATCGCCACCTTGTGAATGATGCCATGTTTCTTCAGCAGACCTGTCATTCTCCTGTTGCAAAAATGAGAGCCTTGATCACTCACGATTACTCGTGGTGATCCAAAGCGACAAATAATATTATTTCGAACAAAAAAAACAACAACGTTAGAATCATCAGTATGGATAGGAATTGCTTTCACCCATTTAGAAACATAATCAACAGCTAACAAGAAGTATAAGAAACCATTCGAGTTTGGAAATGGACCTATGAAGTCAATACCCCAAACATAAAAAATTTCACAAAACAACATAAGTTGTTGGGGCATCTCATCCCTCTTGGATATATTTCTAAACCTTTGGCATTGGGGGCAAGACTCAGAAAACATTAGCATCCTTAAAAAGTGTGGGCCACCAAAATCCGCAGTCTAAAATTTTTCTAGCAGTTCTTTGTGGACCAAAGTGTCCACCACTCTCAGAAGAGTGGCAGGCCTCTAAAATTGACTGGAATTCAGATTGTGGTACACACCTTCTAATTATTTGGTCAGTACACATCTCCACAAATATGGGTCATCCCATATGTAGTACTTGGACTCGCTTTTAAGCTTGTCCTTTTGATGCTTAGAAAAATTAGGAGAAAAGGTATGACTAACCAAATAATTAGCTATGGGTGCATACCAAGGAACTACCTCAGATATTGCTTGCAAGCTATCAAGTGGAAATGTATCATTGATAGGAATGGAGTCACTTTTAATATGTTCTAGGCGACTCAAGTGGCCCGCCACTAAATTTTGGGAGCCACTCCTATCTTTGATCTCTAAATCAAATTGTTGCAATAACAATATCCAACGGATTAACCTTGGTTTTGACTCTTTCTTAGCTAACAAATATTTCAAGGCCGCATGATCTGAATATACTACCACCTTAATTCCAAGTAAATAAGCTCATAATTTATCCAAAGCAAAAACAATAGCTAACAATTCTTTTACAGTGGTAGTATAATTAGACTGGGCACCATCTAAAGTCTTAGAATCATAAGCAATAATGTATGGGTCCTTACCATCGCGCTGAGCCAGCGCCATTCCTACCACATAGTTTGATGCGTTGCACGTGATCTCGAACGGCCTACTCCAGTCAGGCCCTCTCACAATCGGAGCTTGGGTCAAGGCAATCTTCAGCTTGTCAAATGCTTCCATGCAATCCTCACTCAAGTCAAACTCTACGTCCTTTGCAGCAGTTGGCACAAAGGCAGTGCAACCTTACTGAAGTCCTTGATAAAATGCCGGTAGAAACCTGCATGACCAAGAAAAGAACGGACTTTCCTCACAGAAGAGGGGTAAGGTAAACCAGAAATAACATCTACCTTTGCAGGATCAACAGATATACCAGTATTAGAAACAACATGTCCTAGAACAATACCTTGCTTTACCATAAAATGACATTTTTCAAAATTAAGCATAAGGTATGAACTAGTACATCTTTCTAATACTCTCGCTAGACTATCCAAACAAAGGTCAAATGAATCACCATAAACACAAAAGTCATCCATAAAAACTACCATAAAATGCTCAATCAACATAAACATATTCACAATATTAACAATAACCAATAATAAGGCACGCATTTGCAATTCTCCGGCAACGGCGCCAAAAACTTGACGGAGGAAAAAAGTCGGTAAAGATTTTTACAAAAATATCGCGTTGCAAGTATAGTTCTAAACCGACAATTAAACCTCAATCAACGTTTAGGTTGTTTGTCACAAATACAAACCCAATAAAATTAACCGAAGTATTTAAACCTCGGGTCGTCTCTCAAGGAATTGCAAGGAAGTATGTTTATTATTGGTTATGGGAAAGTATATTTTTTGGGGTTTTTGAAATAAGGAACAAGGAAGTAAAATGGCAAAAAATAAACTAATAACTAAGAAAGCTCTTAGCAAGGATTGAGAATTAGAAGTCCAATCCTTATTATCATCATCAATTGTAACGGTGAATGTGAATTGCCTTCACTTAGTTAACCTCTAACCAATGGAGGAAGGTCAAGTACATACAATCAACTTGAGTTCACAAGTCCTAGTCAACTCACAGTGAGAGACTAGCTTTGGTGAAGCTCAAGCTAACCGGCAATCTCCAATCACCATTCAACAAAAGACTTTTGATAACTCAAGAGTCTCTAAATAATCAATCCAAGTCAAGAACATAAAAATCTAAATTAAAATCCACCCAAGCATTTTATCAAACACTTGGAAGGCGCGAAATAAAAGCATAGAAAAGTAATAAGAGAATGTAAAATCTAAGACCAACAATTGCAAGGAATCAATAAAAACAAATGAAGAAAGAAGCAATAAACATGAAAAACCTTGTTCCGAGGGATACCTGAAACTATAGGTCGATCTCGTACGAGATCCTCAGTGGTGGTCAGAACCGATGTGTCCGGCTGGTGAATGGAGGCCGGAGCTGGTACGTCCGACTTGTTTGGACTTAGACGTGCTGCTGATCCTCTGTCACCGAAGGGTAGGGGGTACCTGCAAGAGACTCCGATGCTTAAGTTAACATGGGTATTAAACAGGTGTTATGTAGAATCAGAGTATGAGTTATACCTGGGTGCTCCAGTGTATTTATAGTAGTGGGGGCTGACCTTTCTGATAAGATAAGTTAGTTATCTTGTCTTATCTTATCCTGTTTTGGATGAAGTCAGCTTATTTTCAAGGGAACCGCCTTTATCTCTATAGGCTGGGATTGCCTTTGGATTTGGGTCGTGTTCCTCTATTTGGGCCCTTTATTGGGCTTTCCTGTCGATTTGGCCGACCTCTGTTAGATGAGGTCAGGTAATCTGACCTGAAGAGGTCGGTCGCTTTGTCGCCAATCATCCCGGGTCGGGTAACTCGACCCAGGGTATAAACAGTGCCCCTGCTTGAGCTCGGTCTTTTTGTTGAGGTCGAGTCTTTGACTTTGGTCCTTCTCTGACGAAGCCGAACTCAAGCATTTTGTCGATTTCTTCCTTTTGTAGAATCTTTTGAATGTAGAACGTTTTTCTCTAAAAGCGCGCGCTTTTGTATTAGCGCTTTGTCCTGGGGAACGTGCGAGGGTTTAATACCCTAATTAATTAGTATTAATTGCCCCGTTTTTCCTTTGGCTCTTTATTTTGATTTTTGAAAACTCAAAAACGGTTTCTCTTTTTTGCTCTTTCGTAACTTCTTCACCATTTTCCTCCGTTTTTCTCGTTCTCTGTTTTTCGCCTACGTTTCTTCTTTTCCTGCATTGCGGTGTCGCTTGGCGATTCTCGGGACAACTTTCATTTTTACATCTCCTTGTTTCCTTTGAAGCTTTTCTCTTCTCCAGGTGAGTTCCATTCGTACTTTCTTTCTCTTTCGCTGCTTTGGCTTTTTGTGATTAAGTTACGATTTTGTTTTGAGGGAAGTTTGGATCTTTCTGCTTTTACTGTGCCTGGTTACTATCGTAATACGTGCTCTGAAGTTTCTTCATCCTTTTGTATGAATCTTTTCGCCTTTCCTATTGCTTTAATGTGCTTAGGGCTTCTGCATGTTATTTCTCGTTTGTGCTTTTGATGATAATTTGTTTGATTCTGGAAAAAAGGCTGTGTCTTTGATGATTTCTATTTGGTATGCTCGGTGTTGGTGCTTGTTCTTTGCTGATGATTTTTTGCTTGATTTCGAAAAATTTTGCGCCTTTCCGCTTGGCCATTTCTGATAAACTGTAGAAATAGTGCTTTCTTCTGATAAACTGTATGAGAGTGGACCTTTTGCATTTTTGCTTTCTTTTGTTTTCTTTCTGGATTTTATTTTGATGAGTGCTGGGATGTAGGCCATAGAAATAACTTGAAAACCTTGCTTGTTTACTGCCTCCAAGGGATGCCCCAAGACCTTTGTCTTGAGTCTTGGGGTTTTCCCTTTTTGTTTATCCGCCCGTCAAGATGTTTTGCCCTCTGTCCGAGATGTTTTTGAGTAATCCATTCTTCTTTTCTTTTTGTAGGATTTAGTTGACCTCATGTCTTTCCGAAATAACGTTGTCAAAATGCCTTCCCAGGTTCCCGCGGGTATGGCTGATTGGGTGGACTCCATGGTTCTTATGTGTGTCTCGCTGGTTGATTCTGAATTTTGTACTCAGCTTAGGCAGTTTCACAGTGTCTGTAGTAATTCTGGTGATGAGAAGAACTATGAACTTGTCCCTCCCTCTTCTGACGAGAGAGTCTGCTTTTCGACTCGAGTTGTTGATGGTCGCCCTTTCTTTTATGCTTATGACTTTTTCTTTGGTCAGCTGGGTATCACCCTTCCTTTTACCAAATTCGAAACCGACCTGTTATGGTCTTGTAATGTTGCCCCTTCTCAACTTCACCCCAATTCCTGGGGTTTTATTAAAATTTTCCAATTACTGTGCGATGGTTTTGGTATTCCTGCTTTCCAATCTCTCTTTTTCTATCTGTTTGTCTTGACTAAGCCTGGTGTGGTAAAAAAGAAGTCGGCCTGGGTCTCCTTTCGTTCTACCTAGGGGAAGAAGGTTTTTTCCATGTTTGACGAGTCTTTCCGTGATTTTAAAAACTACTTTCTCAATGTCCGAGCTGTTGAAGGAGCTCGGCCCTTTTTTCTAGATGAGAATGACGAACCTGCTTTTCCCTTTGAATGGAAAAAAGATGTGAGGGTCTCCAGGTATTCGTGGGAGATGTTGGATGAGGCCGAGCGAGCCTTTGTGACTATCTTGGAAGAACGCTGGGGTCAACCTCCCCATCTTGACACAAAGAAATTTCTAACCAATCCTACTCTTCTTCAAACTAAACTGGGTATCTTGTGTTTCTTTTATTATTTTGTTTATGTTGCTTGTAGCTGTCCTTTCCGACTTATCCGACTTGTAGCAGAGTTTTCTGTTTTGTTTGCAGAGGAAATGAAGAATAATGAATCCATGAAAGCTTATAAGAGGGGCAGAGGGCGACTGCTGCCAGAAATGCTGCTGCCCAGGCGGTTGGGAGGGATCTTACCAAGTGCGCGAGAAGCCATCGGTGCAGAGTTCCATCGGGGTGAAGAAGGTGATCCCTACACCCCGAGTTCGTTTGGCAGATCCTCACGTCGCCTCTGCTGCTCCTTCTGTTGCTCCTCCCAATAAAAAACAAAAGATTGCTGAGCCCTTTGACCTCGATGCTCCTGATTTTAATGCTATTGAATTCGTGGATCAACAAATTGGTCCTTATGGCACTCTCTCCATGGACGATGTGTCCATCCTCCATCATTTGGAATTCATGGCCCGAAATCATGTGAAGATGGCGTACATGTCGGCTGCCATATATCGGACTGCTCAGAATCTCCCTTTCCACGCTACTAAAGCGTTTATGGAGGAGGCGAAACAGGAGTTTGATCGGATGAAGGAGCTAAAGGAGGAGCTTGAGACGAAGGTAGCCAAACTGGAGAAGGACTTGAAGAATGAGGAGACGAGCACTCAGTCATTGGCGGCTTTTTTGAGGTTGGCTGAGGACGCAGTCTTGATGCACAAGGAGAGTTACCTTTCATCTTATCGGGAAGTGATGCGCCTGAGGGGGGAGCTTGACAGTGTTTGGGAAGATTATGCTGAGCTCCAAAGTCATCTCATTGGCAGCGTGACTGCTGCTTATGAGAACTTGAGGGAGCAAGTTCAGGTCATTGCTCCCGAGGCCGACCTCACCCTTTTTAGCCTGGATAATATTGTCAGGGATGGCAAGATTGTCCCTGATGATGAGGGTGATGATGATGATGTCGTTCCTCCTGTGTCTTCTACCAAAGTGCCGACCTCTTCGGTTCCTCCCGCTGTGCCCGACCCGGATTGCCAGATCCTGAATCGGGAGGATGGAACTGTGGATGCTGTGCCGATCCAGACTCGCCCTCCTTCTCCTTATCCTGATGCTACCAAGAAGGCTCCTGATGCTTGTTGATCTTTTCTTAAAATTTGTGTAGTTGGCCCTGCTTGTGGGCTTTTTTAGAACTCTTTTATTTATTTGCTGATACTTCTTGGTTGCTTATCTAGCAACTTTTATTTTGAAAAACAAACAATAGCTCGCTATCTTTTTTATAGTAGTTTTTGGTGGCCTTTCGAGGTCTTATAACTCTGTAAAAAGTAGTTTTTTGACTAGGCATCTTTTCTGTTTTCTGTTGATGTCGAAATCTTGCGGCTCGACCTCTTTGTTTTTGTTATGTTATTTGTAGCTTGAATCCTTTGAGGTCATGGTCGTGGGGGTCCAACTTGTCTCTTTGGTTTTCTTTGCTTTGCATGCTTTCTTAACGTTGGTCCCCTTCTAAGCTATTCTTGTAATCCTGTGTCTTGGACCTTTGCTAGGTCTTCTTCAGGGATTACTTTTATAACTTTCCAGTTGTAGGAGTCCGACTTCGTTAGGTCGGTCTCCTTTAAGTTATTTGTAGTCCTCTTTCTTGGATCTTTGTCAGATCTCTTTCAGGGACTACTTTGATAACTTTTAAGTAGTAGGAGTCCGACTTGGTTATACCGGTCTCCTTTAAGTTATTTTTTGTAGTCCTCTTTCTTGGATCTTTGTCAGATCTCTTTCAGGGACTATTTTGATAACTTTTAAGTAGTAGGAGTCCGACTTGGTTATACCGGTCTCCTTTAAGTTATTTTTTGTAATCCTCTTTCTTGGATCTTTGTCAGATTTCTTTCAGGGACTATTTTGATAACTTTTAAGTAGTAGGAGTCCGACTTGGTTATACCGGTCTCCTTTAAGTTATTTTTTGTAGTCCTCTTTCTTGGATCTTTGTCAGATCTCTTTCAGGGACTATTTTGATAACTTTTAAGTAGTAGGAGTCCGACTTGGTTATATCGGTCTCCTTTAAGTTATTTTTGTAATCCTCTTTCTTGGACCTTTGTCAGGTCTCTTTCAGGGATTACTTTTATAACTTGTTAGTAGTAGGAGTCCGACTTCATTATATCGGTCTCCTTTAAGTTATTTTTGTAATCCTCTTTCTTGGACCTTTGTCAGGTCTCTTTCAGGGACTACTTTTATAACTTGTTAGTAGTAGGAGTCCGACTTCGTTATATCGGTCTCCTTTAAGTTATTTTTGTAATCCTCTTTCTTGGACCTTTGTGAGGTCTCTTTCAGGGATTACTTTTATAACTTTTCATTTTAGGCTGACTTTGTCATGTCGAGCCCTTCTAAGTTAAAGTAATCCTCTTTAATAGGGTTGGCCAGACCTCTTTCCAGGGTTTACTTATAACTTGGGTTGACTTGGTCCGACTTCTCAACGTCGGCCAGTCTTTAAGTTATTATTTTAGCAATCCGTAAGACCTCGTCAAGTTCTTTTTTAGATCACTTTCGATAACTTCTTACATTATTCTGTGTTCATCTTTGCCGATTTGTAGAAAGTGGTTGTCATCTCTAGATCGTCCTTTGGGTGAATCGCGTTTTCACCTTTATCGGACAGTTGTCTTTATCATGATCGTGCAGTGAAATTGTTTTTCACTTTCTGCCGATCTGTTGCTTTATAATCGGACGATGAATGCTTCAGATTAATGCGTCTTGAAATCTTTGTAGAATATTTAAAATATATTTTATTTAAAGGAAAAATTCAAATATATACATATGGGATTTGTCTGAGTCTCAACTTGGTGCCTCATTAAAAAACCTTTTCAGGAAAAAGAGTGCATCCAATGATGAGATCTTTTATCTTTTCTAACTGTAGTACCTTCTGAGGTTACAGGCGTGCCATGACCTGGGAAGCTCTCGTCCATCGAGTTCAGACAGTCTGTAGTAGCCCTTTCCAAGTACTTCTACAACTCGGTAGGGTCCTTTCCAGTTTGCTGCCAGCTTTTTCTCTCCTGGTCGAGTTGTACCGATATCATTTCGGATTAGGATGAGATCATTTTCTGCAAAACTTCTCGGCACTATCTTTTGATTATATCTGGAGGCCATTTGGCGTTTTAGAGCTTCTTCCCTGATCCGAGCTCTTTCTAGGATTTCGGGTAACAAGTTGAGCTCTTCTCTCTGAAGTTGGGAGTTTGCTCCCTCATTATAGGGAACTACTCTGGGCGACCCTTCCTTAATCTCTACTGGAATCATCGCCTCTATTCCGTATGCTAATCGAAAGGGGGATTCCTTCGTGGTGGAATGTGGCGTTGTTCGATATGCCCACAGGACCTGTGGAAGCTCTTCTGCCAGGCTCCATTTGCATATTGTAATCTCCGTTTTAATCCGGCCAGTATGACTTTGTTAGCAGCTTCGGCCTACCCATTGGCTTGTGGATGTTCGACGGAGGTGTACTGGTGCTTTATATTCAAGTCGGCTACTAGTTTTCTGAAGCCTGCATCTGTGAATTGAGTGCCATTGTCTGTGGTTATTGAATATGGAATCCCGAACCTTGTGACAATATTTCTATATAAGAATTTCCGGCTTCTTTGAGCGGTGGCATTGGCCAGGGGCTCTACCTCGATCCACTTTGTAAAGTAATCTACCTCTACTGTGAGGAATTTAACTTGTCCTGATCCCTGTGGGAATGGGCCGAGAAGATCGAGTCCCCATTTTGCAAATGGCCAAGGCGAGGTCACGCTGATGAGCTCTTCTGGCGGGGCGATGTGAAAGTTGGCATGTTTCTGACATGGTGGGCATGTCTTTACAAATTCTGTGGCTTCTTTCTGTAGAGTTGGCCAATAAAATCCCACCCGGAGTACTTTTTTGGCGAGAGCTCGTGCTCCGAGATGATTGCACAAATACCGCCGTGTATTTCTTCTAGCACTTCCTTTGTGTTGGAGGTTGACACACATTTTAGTAAAGGTGTTGAGATTCCTCTTTTGTACAGGATGTTGTTTGTGATGGTGTAGTACTGTGCCTCCCTTTTTAACTTCTTTGCCTCCTTTTCTTCTGTGGGGAGCGTTCCTGTTCTGAGGTAGTTGGCTATAGGGGTCATCCATCCTTGGTCCTGACTTGTTATGGTCAAGACTTTTTCCTCTTCCGAGATTGACGGGTTCTGCAACATTTCCTGGATGAGGCTTCTATTGTTACCCCCTGGTTTGGTGCTGGCTAGTGTTGAGAGTGCATCAGCTCGGGCATTTTGTTTGCGGGGTATGTGGCAGATCTTATACTCCCCAACTTGTCCGAGCTGTTCCTTGGTTTTATCCAAATACTTTTTCATGGTGGGATCTTTGGCTTGATAGCTCCCTGTTATTTGTGATGTGACCACTTGTGAATCGCTGTAAATTTTGAGTTTTTGAGCTCCGACCTCTTTAGCCAGCTTCAAACCAGCTAATAACGCTTCATATTCCGCCTGGTTGTTTGAGGCTGGGAACCCGAACTTGAGGGAGAGCTCAACCTGGGTTCCTTAGTTACTTTCTATTATCACGCCCGCACCGCTTCCAGTTTTATTCGAAGAACCATCCACGTAAAGATTCCATTCTGTGGGGGTTTCTAGGGCATCTGTGAATTCTGCGATGAAATCGGCCAGATACTGTGATTTGTTGGTCGTCCAAGCTTCATATTTGAGGTCAAATTCTGACAACTCGACTGCCCATTGTAGAATTCTGCCTGCTAAATCTATTTTCTGCAATATTCTTTTTATGGGCTGGTTAGTTCGAACCTTAATGGTGTGAGCCTGGAAGTACGGGTGGAGTCGTCGAGATGTTAGGATAAGAGTATAGGCAAATTTTTCTATTTTCTGGTAGTTTAGTTCGGATCCCTGTAGTGCCTTGCTAATGAAGTAGACGGGTTGTTGCCCATTTTTGTCTTCTCTGACTAGTGCTGAGGCTATTGCCCGGATCCCTACTGCGAGATATAATATGAGCGATTCTCCTTCTCGTGGTTGAGATAGGATGGGTGGCCGTCCTAAGAATTCTTTGAAGTCTTTGAAGGCTTGCTCACATTCTGTCGTCTATTCGAACTGTTTTCCCTTTCTTAGAGTGGCATAGAAGGGGAGAGATCTTATCGCAGCTCCTGCTAAGAATCGGGATAGGGCGGCCAATCTCCCGTTGAGTTGTTGTACTTCTTTGACACAGGTTGGGGTCTTCATGTTGAGTATGGCTTGACATTTGTCTGGATTTGCTTCAATTCCCCTTTGTGTGAGCATGAAACCTAAGAATTTGCCTGCTTCTACTGCGAAGGTACATTTTGCGGGATTGAGTCGCATGTTGTGTTTCCTTATGGTGTCAAACACTTGAGCCAAGTCAGATAATAATGTATCTTCGGTTTGCATTTTTATCAACATGTCGTCCACATAAACTTCCATAATTTTTCCGATGTGATCTGAGAAGACTTTATTCATTAGCCTTTGATAAGTAGCTCCTGTGTTCTTGAGACCGAAAGGCATCACGATGTAGCAGTAGTTTGCTTTTGGTGTTAAGAACGAGGTCTTTTCCTGATCTGGTGGGTACATGGGGATTTGGTTGTATCCCGAGTATGCATCCATAAACGAGAGATATTTATATCCAGAGGAAGCATCTACCAGAGCGTCAATGCTTGGAAGTGGGTATGAGTCTTTTGGACAAGCTTTGTTGAGATCGGTGTAATCGGTGCACATTCGCCACTTCCCATTCGACTTTTTCACCAAGACGACGTTGGCTAGCCATAGTGGGTACTTGACTTCTCTTATAAATCCGACTTCCAGCAGTGCTTGTACTTGCTCTTCCACAGCCTGGGATCACTCTGGCCCAAGCTTTCTTCGTCTCTGCTGCACCGGTCGAGATCCTGGATAGACCGCCAACTTGTGGCACATTAGCTTAGGGTCTATGCCTGGCATGTCCGCGGCTTTCCATGCGAAGAGATCGACATTATCTCATAAGAATTGTATTAGCAATTCTTTTAATCCTCCTTTGAGGATTGTGCCGATATTAGTTGTTTTTTCCGAGGTGTCCCCGATCTGAATTTTTTCTATCTCACCTTCTGGTTGGGGGCGAAGATCTTCTCGTCGTTGAACTCCGCCCAACTCGATTGCGTGTAACTCTTCTCCTTTGCCTCTGAGGTTTAGGCTTTCGTTATAATAGCGACGTGCCATCTTTTGGTCAGCTTTTATCGTGGCTATCCCTTTTGGCGTTGGGAACTTCATACATAGGTGTGGAGTCGAGACTATTGCGCCGAGTTGGTTGAGTGTTGTCCGACCTATGAGAGCATTGTAAGCTGAACTTACATTGACTACGATGTACTCTATTTTGAGGGTCCTGGATTGGTCTCCTTTTCCGAATGTTGTATGTAGTGATATATATCTTAGTGGTCGAACCGGGGTATCTCCTAACCCGAACAGACTGTTTGGATATGCCTTAAGTTCTTTTTCTTCTAAGCCGAGTTTATCAAAGGCTGTCTTGAATAATATGTCGGCAGAACTCCCCTGGTCTATTAAGGTGCAGTGTAGGTTGGCGTTTGCCAATATGATGGTGATGACCATGGGATCGTCGTGTCCTGTGATGATGCCGGATGCGTCCTCTTTAGTGAATGTTATCGCTGGGATGTTGAGTGCTTCCTCCTCTCCTTCGACATGACATACTTCTTTGAGATACCTTTTGCGGGAAGATTTGGAGATCCCTCCTGCTGCGAATCCGCCATGTATCATGTGGACG
The DNA here is from genome assembly GCF_059453495.1 of Arachis ipaensis. NCBI lineage: Eukaryota > Viridiplantae > Streptophyta > Magnoliopsida > Fabales > Fabaceae > Arachis > Arachis ipaensis. The sequence goes on along the minus strand of NC_142435.1, from coordinate 116,576,274 downwards.
TGTCTTTCTGGTGTCCGAGGTGATCGTTCTGCTCGTTTGGTATCTTCATCCCTTCGTCCTTTTCTTTGATCATCATCTCGGGTAGCCAGGAATCGATCTAATTTTCCTTCCCTCACCAATTTTTCTATGATATTTTTCAAGTCAAAGCATTCGTTGGTGGCGTGTCCTCTGACCCGATGATATTCACAATATTCCTTCCGATTTCCTCCTCCTCTTTTTCCTTTGAGGGGCCGTGCTGGGGGAATCTTTTCCGTATGGCAGACCTCTTTGTATATTTCGACTAGGGATGCTCTGAGGGGAGTATAATTATGGTATTTTTTAATTTTCTCCCCTTGTCGGTCTTCTTTCTTTTTGTCTTTATCTCGGTAGGGGTTCCCAGATTTTGAGGTTTCTCCTAATCGAGCGTTTTCTTCCATGTTGATGTATTTTTCTCCTCGCTCCTGTACTTCGTCTAATGTGGTAGGGTACTTCTTTGATATAGATTAGCTAAATGGCCCCTCTCGTAGGCCATTGATGAGTCCCATGATGGCGGCCTCTGTTGGTAAGCTTTGTATGTCCATGCATGTTTTGTTGAATCTTTCCATGTAGTTGCGGAGGCTCTCCCGATCTCCTTGCTTGATCCCCAGTAGACTGGGGGCGTGCTTGGCTTTATCTTTCTGGATGGAGAATCTGGCCAGGAACTTTTTGGCCAGGTCGTCGAAGTTTGGGATGGACTTTGGAGGTAAGTTGTCGAACCATCGGATTGCTGTCTTTGTGAGAGTTGTTGGGAAAGCTTTGCAGCGAACGGCGTCTGAGGCGTCGGTAAGGTACATTCTGCTTCTAAAATTGCTGAGATGGTGGTTGGGATCTGTGGTGCCATCATATAAAGTCATATCTGGGAGTTTGAAGTCCTTTGGAATTTTGGTTTTCATGATCTCTCTGGTGAATGGATCCTGTTCTTTACGTGAGCTTTCTTCAGGAGTGATCCGAGGGGCCTTCGATTTGAGATCGGCTTCCAATTGTTGTAATTTTTATTCCAATTCTCAATGTCGCCGTATCTCTCTTTGTAGATCCTTCCCGATTTCTCGTTGTTGTTGGGTTTCTTTTTCAAGTTGCTTCAAGCGATCTTGAAGTACTTCTATCGCCCCCGGATTTGCTGGATTTTTGTCTCCGTTAGATTCCGGGGTGTCTTTTAATGGGATGTCCGCATTTTTGTGCGGTGTTCTGTTTTCTAGATCTGAATCGCAATCGTTGTCATGGTTGTCTGCCATGGAGTTGGGATGACTTCCAGGTCCCCGGCAACGGCGCCAATGTTCCGAGGGTTACCTGAAACTATAGGTCGATCTCGGACGAGATCTTCAGTGGTGGTCGGAACCAATGTGTCCGGCTGGTGAATGGAGGCCGGAGCTGGTACGTCCGACTTGTTTGGACTTGGACGTGCTGCTGATCCTCTGTCACCGAAGGGTCGGGGTACCTGCAAGAGACTCCGATGCTTAAGTTAGCATGGGTATTAAACAGGTGTTATGTAGAATCAGAATATGAGTTATACCTGGGTGCTCCAGTGTATTTATAGTAATGGGAGCTGACCTTTCTGATAAGATAAGTTAGTTATCTTATCTTATCTTATCCTGTTTTGGATGAAGTCAGCTTATTTTCAAGGGAACCGCCTTTATCTCTATAGACTGGGATTGCCTTTGGATTTGGGTCGTGTTCCTCTATTTGGGCCCTTTATTGGGCTTTCCTGTTGATTTGGCCGACCTCTTTTAGAAGAGGTCGGGTAGTCTGACCTGAAGAGGTCGGTCGCTTTGTCGCCAATCATCCCGGGTCGGGTAACTCGACCCAGGGTATGAACATACCTCAAATTGCATTAAAAAGGAAATGGAATCTAACATGAAGAGTTCAAAAATTAAATTAGGAAAATAAAGATGTCAACAAGAGAAAATAAACTAAGATGCTAGAATAATAAAATGTAGAAGAGAAACTAAATTAAAAGCAGATGGAAATCTGAATTGGAGAAGAAATAAAACTAAAATTGTGTATGAATGAGAAGTGAATGATTTCCCCCTCCAGCTCCACTCTGCAACCTCTAATCTGTATTTTCGGGCCTGAAACTGGGTCAAAAGCAGCCCAGAAATCGCCCCCAGCATTTTCTGTTAATTGCAGCACGTGACGCTCTGTCACGCATACGCTTTAGCCACACATACTCGTCACTGAACTTTTCACCTGGCCACGCGTGCGCGTTGTATGTCTGCTGCACAAGTCATGCGTACGCGTCATTCATGCGTACGCGTCATCCATGCGTACGCATCGCTGCTAGAATCTAAAATCCTTAATTTCTTGTGTTCTTTCCACTTTTGCATGCTTTTTTTCATCCTCTAAGTCATTCCTGCCCTATAGACCCTGAAAACACTTAACAAACATATTACAGCATCGAATGGTAATAAGAGAAGATTAAAATTAGCGAATTTAAGGCCAAAGAAGCATGTTTTCAATCATAGCACAAAATTAGGAAGGAAAATGTAAAACATGCGAATTATATGAATAAGTATGAGAAAAATGGATAAAACCTACTTAATTCAATACAAAATATACCGCAAAATAGTGGTTTATCAGCCATCGAAGGGGCCGTGTGTGGAAACGGGTTTGTTGGCGAGGAAGTGCTCAAGGCACTACAAAACAATCTTGTTAAAATGGCAGTTTTTTTTGGGTATTTACGGCGGTTTGAACTGCCATTATTACCAGGAATGGTGGTTTTAGAAAACGACGTAATTCTGGGTGCCATTCTGGTTATTACGGCAGTTTTCAAAAAACTACCACAATTCCTTGTGTTAAAACGGTGATTTTTGAATAGGTTAAAACGGCGGTTCAGACTGCCATTATTTCCAAATAAAATGGCATTTTTTGATTGGTTAAAATGGCGGTTCAAACCACTATTATTTCCAGGGTTAAAACGACAATTTTGGTTGGTTAAAACGGCATTTACGAACCGCCATTTTTACCATGTCAGAGCAGCATTTTGGTTGGTTAAAACGGCATTTTTAGTTGGTTAAAATAGCGTTTGAAACCACCATTTTTACAGAGTTAAAATGGCATTTCATGTTGTTTAAAATAGCAGTTACAAACCGCCCCTTTTTACCGAGTAAAAGTGACATTTTTTTATCATTTAAAAAGACAAATTTTTACCGTCATTTTTATCACATTAAACAAATAATTTTTTTATTAAACTTTCTCAATAACAAAAAATTAATACCCATAAACAAAATATTATATAACTCATAAACAATGTATTAAACATAATATATGATTTTTTAGTATTGAAAATCTAAAGTAATAACCCCTATACAAATAAAATATCTAACATAACATGATTTTTTAATTATAAATATCTTAACATGTAGCTCTTAATACATAAAATCTCCATCATAACTTTTGGTGCACTTTGTCATGTTAATCTCTGTCTTCACTCCAATCCTTCTTTTGTCTTTGATTATTTGCTTCTAGAGTGCTTATTTTGATTTTAAATATTTTTGCGTATAAGTTTGCTTCCTATTCATTTAGAAATATATTCTGCAAGAAGTCAGCTAAAGAAAGATAAAAGTTGTATTATAATTTAAAATCTCCACATTCTACCAATGAATAAAGACAGTTAAATATATTACCTCTCTACCAATGAATTAAAGGGCTAGATCCAAAGGCTCCAATGAATAAAATAGACTCTACTAGATTTTTTGGAGAAATAATCTGATAATTTACAGAATCCTTCATTCCATTTTCTAAAACCCTATAATGATACAAGAACATATCAATCAACTATTTGGTCATATCAACAAACCAAAACCCGAATATAATGCCAACTTTCCTTGATTTCTTTTGCACAATTTAAAAACCTTTTTACATCTAGTTGACACGCCTTTCCAAGTTTTGATACTCCCTTTTAACTCTTGAAAATCCTTAAAAGTATCTAACTTCTACAATTGGACTAAAAATGAAAAAACAAAGCAAGTACTAAATAAATTAAAGCTTTATATATGATCACATATGTTAAAAAACAGAGCAAGTACTAACAATTCTACAATTGGCAATAAATTGTTCAATATACAAGTCATTCTTCTTCACCATTATGTCAATATATCATAGTGAAAGAGAAAGCTCATTGAGGCCATCACAAAAAAAGTATAATGTCTAATTTATCATAAAAATTATACTGTGCTCAGTTCACGACTTCATGAACTAAGAGCTCAAAGCATTCAACTTCATCAATAAGGCATATCTGTATGGTGGCTGTGAGGCTACCAGGCGGTCAGGGAGAAGGATAGGGCGAGTCAGCAAGGCAAAGGACAAAGAGGCGAGGCTGAGGGCTCTTGCAACAACCTTTCACAGTTTGGCTATTTCACCGTTTGGCCATTTCTTGAGCTTCATGTGAAATATCAGCATCTTTATCCGTAAGCCTTCTCAAAGCTAGTTGAAATTCCTTTTCATGCCCAACTTTTACCTGAAAGAAAATCATTTTCATTTTAATTAATTTTCATTTCACATCTTAGTTTCTTATTATTATTATTATTATTATTATTATTATTATTATTATTATTATTATTATTATTTTCTATAATAATGCTTAATTAATTATTATCAGCTATCTAGGAGATTCTGGAATGAAACACAAAACAATCAACAAGCAAATGCAAAGTGCTAACCCTTCAAAATTTCTAAGCAAAGCCAATAGAATTAGACCATTTTTTCTTCACAATTAAAGCAAGGTTTATATATATAAATTAAATATACTTAATTACCTGCGAGTGCTAGTAGTCTCCAATTTACAACACTTCCTATTAAGAATGAGACTTATAATCCAATTACAATGAGAAGCTGGTTTGTTGTTGCAAGTCCTCCATGAAGATTTTTAGGTGCTATTTCTGCTATATATATTAGAACCTGTTCCATTTTGTCATATATATGAATAAGCTAAGATCTATATTATTTGAACATTGTAGTAATGAATACATATATATACCACATATGAGATAACTCCAATTCCATAGCCAATGAAAAATCTTTCCAAGTCAAGTATGAAGAGTCCTGCATTATATTATCAATAGTATAAGTGATATTTTTAATTTATAGATATGAATAATAATATTCTATGGTGCAAAAGATAGAGTTATTGTTATTAAACAGATCAGTGTTTTGCTTAAAATTACCCAAAAAGTATTCATATACAAAAGGTATATATCAACTTAAAAATCTCAGAAAAAGTCCATCTCTTCTCCACCAATACAAATAAATTTTGGTATAGTTATGAATTTGATTTTATGACAAATTATAGGTGGATACTCTCATGCGCCCGACGACCTTGTATATGGAGTAAACATGAAATTTATCTGATGGTGTGGCATTCTCCTGTTATTATGACCAATTAAATTAACAGAATGCATGTTTCATAATTAAAAAGGTGAAGAAATTAAATAAAGTTGAAAGAAAATTCTAACGTAGTGTGTGTTTTTGCAGAGAATAGCTCTTGTATACTGTATTGTAGCTTTAATAGAAACCTTCACCTAGAAGCTTAGACCCACTACCTTCACTCCTGGACATCTATCCATTTTACTGCCAACAAATGGCAATGGTGACAAATTAAAGACCATCTACAGCACATATATATTGAATTATATTTATTAGTTTAATTATCTAAATTGGTCCTTACAAAATTTTCTGTTGAATACTTCTATTATTCTAAAAGTTTTTTAGAATTATTATTATCAATTAGTTCTTTTGTTGTTTTAAAATGAGCTAGTTTATCTTATCATAGCAAAAATACATACATATTAAAATTTTAATTGAAAGTGATGAAGTGACTAAATCTGTGTTACAAGAATAATTTTCAAAGACTTTAAAATAATAAAAAAATGGTTGATCTAAAATTCGTAAAGGATCCATCTAAATATTTAATCTATTTATTATTATTGATATTACTTTTACGTGATTTATCTTCAAAGATATTGATTAATTTCATTGGTATAATGACAGGTTTGGTGGCTTGGTGGCATTCCTTATGTTCCGCAGATTACCTGAAACTGTAGGTTGATCTCGGATAAGATCTGCGATGGTGGCCGGAGCTGTCGTGTCCGACTTGTTAGGCCTGGTGGAGCTAGAGATTCTGCTGATCTTTGGTCACCGGAGGGTGGTGGTACCTGCAAGAGACTCTGATGCCTAAGTTAGCATGGGCTTTAAGCAGGTTTTTAGTAGAATCAGAGTATGAGTTATACCTAGGTGCTCCAGTACATTTATAGTAGTGTAGACTGACCTCTCTAGATAAGATAAGTTAGTTATCTTTATCTTTTCTCTTTAAGTGAGGTCATCTTATCTTTTGGGGAACCGCCCTTATCTTTCTAGGCTTTAACTACCTTTAGATTGGGCTGTGTCCCTTCATTTGGGCCTTTCTTGCGCCTTTGTAGCGTTTTGGCTGAACTCCTTGAGAAGAGGTCGGGCAATCCTGACCTGAAGAGGTCGGTCGTCTTGTCGTCAATTAGCCCGGGTCGTACAGCTCGACCCAGGACATGAACAGTGCCCCTGCTTGAGCTCGGTCTTTCTTTTGAGGTCGTTTCTTTGCTAGACTTTTGATTCCTTGTGGAGAAGTCGAGCTCGAGCATTTTTTCTGTCGATCCCGTTTTTGTAGAGCTCCTAAGGAGTTTTTTGAATGCAGAGCGTTTTGTCTTCCCTTTTAATTGTAACGCGCATTTTGCGTTCCCTTGGAAACATGCGAGAGTAAAGCTCATTAACTCTTTGCTGTTTCCTTTGCTTCCCTCTTTGTATCTCATTTTTGAATTTCAAAGCTTCTTTCAGTTTCTCCTCTCTTGCTCGCTGTAACATCTTTCTCTTCTGCTTGCTTTTCGCTTTTGCATCTTCGCGCTTTCTTTTACTTGAAAGGTGATTTGCTGGTGTTGTTTCAGTTGTTTGCTTCAATCTTTGATCAGTTATCGTCTCTTTCTTCTATACAGGTTGGTCTTCTTCTTCTCTCTTTTTGTCTTTTCCTGCCGTTCTTTTTCGTGTTTGCTTTTGTTTTGATTTTAAAAGATCTTGCTTGGGTTCATGTTGGAAAGTTTGAATCTTTCTGCATTTACGATGCCTGTTTGTTGCTGTAGCGTGTGCTTTGATGTTATTTAGGGTTTTTGTTTGCTTGATTTTGCCCCTTTTACTTGATTTCTTTATGCATAGATCTTCTTCTGTTTGTATCTTGGAGCAATGGGCTGTGAATTTTGAAAAAGGTATTGCATCTTTTTGATGATTTATGTATGCTCTTGATAGTTTTTGCTTCTTTAGGATTATCGCTATTCTCGTTTCTGGTTCACTACTTTTGTTTGCCCTGTTGGTAGAGGATGACTGTAGCTTTGCTATTTTGATGATGATGGGTTCCTTGCTGCTTGTGTAGAGTGATGTTGGTGGAGGATTTGTATTTTGAGAGATATTTTTAGGAGATGGACTGTTGACTTCTTTCTTTCCTGGTTTTTACCTTATTACTGCCTCCAAAGGATGCCCCTGGACCTTGGTGTGAGTCCTGGGGTTTCCTTTTACTGCTGTTTCTGAGTCTTTTAATGTTTCGCATTCTTTGTCGAAGTTATGTCCATATTTTGTTCGAGATGTCTCCTATTTTGTTCGAGCTACTTTATTAGTAACCCATTTTTCCTTTTTTCTCACTGTAGGACTTAGTTGACCCATGTCTTCTCGCAAAAATATTGTTGAGATGTCTACCAAGGTCCCAGATGGCATGTCGGACTGGCTAGATTCTCTTGTCTTGATGTGTGTTTCTGTGGTCGATTCCGAGTACTGTGTGCGGCTTAGGAGGCATCATAGGATTTGTAGTAGTAGAGAGCAGGAGAAAAACTACGAGTTGGTAGTGCCTGACCCTGAGGAGAGAGTTAGTTTTCCTTTTCTGACTCGGGGGGAACGTCCCATCTTTTATGCATATGATTACTTTTTTAGCCAAATGAACATCATCATTCCTTTTACTTCCTTTAAGACCGACCTGTTGTGGTCCTGCAATGTAGCTCCTTCTCAACTTCACCTGAACTCGTGGGGTTTCATTAAAATCTTCCAATTGTTGTGCCACAAGTTGGATGTCCGACCCTCTCAAACTCTCTTTCTTTATCTTTTTGTTTTGACGAAGCATGGGGTAGCCAAGAAGAAGGCTTCCTGGATTTCTTTCCAATCTGCCCAGGAAAAGAAAGTTTTTGTTTTGATCGATGAGTCTTTTAAGGATTTTAAGAACTACTATTTCAAGGTCTAAGTTGTTGAAGAAGCTTGGCCTTTCTTCTTGGACCAAAATAATGAACATGCCTTCCTCTTATGCTGGCAAAAGAATGTGGTAGTGTCTATGTATACTTGGAAAATGTTGGATGAAGTCGAGCAGGCTTTTGTACATGTGCTAGAGGAGAATTGGGGGGAGCCTCCTCCTCATCTTGATACGAAGAGGTTCTTGGGGGATCCCTCCCTTCTTCGAACTGAATTGGATAGCTGCTGATTTCTTTTTAGCTTTTGTCCTTGTTATTTTACTTGTTTTGTCGCTACATCTCTTTCGAACTTGCAACTTTGGTTTTGCTACTTTATTTCAGAGATGGTAAAGACCACTGATTTTATGAAGGCCTTTAAGAGGGCGAGGAAGGCGACTGCGGCCCAGAATATCTCGGCCAAAGGTTCTGGGGAGGATCTTCGAATGTTACACTGGGGAGGTCGACCTCGGACACTTCTGGGCCGAGGAAGGTCATACCAACTCCACAGGTTCGCCTGGCTTCTTCTAATCCTCCCCAACAGACCTCTGGTGCTGCCTCTCCTTCTGCTGCAGGTCCTCTCCCCAAGAAGCAAAGGACTATTGAGCCTTTCAATCTGGATGCCCCTGATTTTGATGTTGTGGGGTTTGTGGATAACCAGATCGCTCCTTGATGAGCGGATAATTTATACCCTTTTTGGCATTGTTTTTACATAGTTTTTAGTATGTTTTAGTTACTTTTTATTATATTTTTATTAGTTTTTATGCAAAAATCACATTTCTAAACTTTACTATGAGTTTGTGTGTTTTTCTGTAATTTCAGGTATTTTCTGGCTGAAATTGAGGGACCTGAGCAAAAATCTGATTCAGAGGCTGAAAAAGGACTGCAGATGCTGTTGAATTCTGAACCTCCTGCACTCGAAATAGATTTTCTAGAGCTACAGAAGCTCAATTGGCGCGCTCTCAATTGCGTTGGAAAGTAGACATCTTGGGATTTCCAGTAATATATAATAGTCCATACTTTGCCTGAGATTCGATCGCCCAAACTGGCGTTCAAACGCCCACCAAAGACCCTTTTCTGGAGTAAAATGCCAGAACTGGCACCAGAACTGGAGTTAAACGCCCAAGCTGGCTCCCAAGCTGGCGTTTAACTCCAAGAATGGTCTATGCACGTGTAAAGCTTAATGCTCAGCCCAAGCACACACCAAGTGGGCCCTGGAAGTGGATTTCTACACTATCTGCACTTAGTTATTCATTTTCTGTAATCCCTAGTAACTAGTTTAGTATAAATAGCACTTTTTACTATTGTATTAGGAGATTATGAGATTATCATCCTTGGATTTGGAGGCTGGCAACACGGCCATACCCAGACTATTTTCTCTTATGTATTTTCTACAGTGGAGTTTCTACACCTCATAGATTAAGGTGTGGAGCTCTGCTGTTCTTCATGAATTAATGCAAGTACTATTATTTCTCTTTTAATTCATGCCTACTTCTCCAAGATATACTCTTGTACTTAATTCAGTTAAGTCAGAATGAAAGGGTGACCCGTGACAATCACCCACTATCTTCATTACTCGCTTAGCCAAGATCCGCGTGCCTGACAACCACAAGCGGTCTATATGATGTTCAACGTAGTCATTGGACAACAGCCGGAGTATATTCTCCTGGGTCTCTGATCTACGATTCGCATCATCTCTCCTGATAACAGAGCATCCGAATCTGAGATTAGAACCTTCGTGGTATAGGCTAGAACCAATTGGCAGCATTTCTGAGATCCGGAAAGTCTAAACCTTGTCTGTGGTATTCCGAGTAGGATCTGGGAAGGGATGACTGTGACGAGCTTCAAACTTGCGAATGTTGGGTGCAGTGACAGTGTGCAAAAGGACAAGGGTCCTATTCCGACGCTAGTGAGAACCGATAGATGATTAGCCGTGCGGTAGCTGTACCTGGTATTTTTCATCCGAGACGAGAAATCCTACAGTTGATTAGCCGTGCACAGATTGTACCTGGTATTTTTCATCCGAGAGGATCATACAGCTTGCCATGGAAAGGAGCACGCATGATTGGAAGAAGACAATAGGAAAGCAGAGGTTCAAAAGCAACAAAGCATCTCCAAACGCTTATCTGAAATTCCCACCAATGAATTACATAAGTACCTTTATCTTATTTTATGTTTTATTTATCTTTTAATTATCAAAACTCATAACCATTTGAATCTGCCTGACTAAGATTTACAAGATGACCATAGCTTGCTTCAAGCCGACAATCTCTGTGGGATCGACCCTTACTCACGTAAGGTATTACTTGGACGACCCAGTGCACTTGCTGGTTAGTTGTGTGGAGTTGTGAAAAGTGTGAATCACAATTTCGTGCACCACTCCTTATGGCCGACTTCCTATGGACGATGTTTCCATTCTTCGTCATTTGAATTATATTACCAGTAGTAGCATTCGGATGGCCCATATGGGTGTAGCCTTTGTAAATCATGTTGCTTGTATGCGAAGTTTGTATTCGTAGGTTTTGATGAATGACAAACCAACAAACGACATGAAAGACAAACCAACAAACAACTTGAATGAACAAGCATGTTGAAAGATCAACCAACATTCAACGTTGAGGAATGAAGAGTTGAAAGCAACACAACAACAACAAGAAACTCAAGTCCACAACATTTGAAGACAAGTATAGTGTCTTAGGACTTAGGTAACTTCTTGTTAAGAACCAATTGCTAAATCTCTCAACACACACTCACAAAATGTTTTGATGCACATCTTGCAATTCGATGCTAGCCAAATGGTTTAAAACTTGTTTTCAAAGGTACAAAAGCATAGGAATTGACTCCAACAAGTTTGAGATCAATCCTAAGCATTTTGAAGTGATTTTAAGCCATTCTTTAAGGTTTGCATCGATGCACACTCATCTTGCATCGATGCAACCTAGCTGAAAATTCAAATTTCAGCTTCAAAGACACATTTGCATCGATGCAAAGTGTTATGCATCGATGCAAATGATTCAACATAAAAAACGGCTAGTTTTGACAAAACGGCTCCATCCCATTAACTCCCCAACGTTTCTAAGGTTTGGGGAATCTATAAATAGATGGATTGAAGCCTTATTTCACACATGTGAGTATTTGCAAACTATCTTGTTCATATTCTTTCATTCTACACATTTTTAAGGTGTTATAATACACAATTTGAGAGAGCAATATCAATTGGTTCAATAGTGCTAAACTTGTAATCATACACTCTTCTAGAGAGTACTCATTTCATCTCAACAATTCTTTGAGAATTGTTTTCTTGTAACACTTTGTAAATTGGATTGTGATCTCCAAGGTTGAGTCAAGAGTTATAAACACTATAGTCGGTGAGGATACCAAAGAAGTATACTAAGTACTCAAGGCAAATCTTAGAGAAGGAATCTCTAAGTGGAGTGGGTTAGTATACGAGTGGTGATCATATACCGTGAGGTGTTAGAAACTAAGGACTCGGATTGTAAAAGGTTTTGCGCGAGCACCTTGAAGCTTGGCAATAGTGGAACTTCTCAATAGCGATTGAGAAAGAAAGTGGACGTAGGACAAGGATTGTGCCGAACCACTCTAAATAGCGTTTGCATCTCTCCAAACTCATCTCTTCAATATTATTGTCTTTTACCTTTGAGCAAATAAATTGTGATCGAAAAGTAACTTCGTAAGTACTTAAGGAATAGCTTAAGTCCGATTGGTGAAAAGCTTGATCAATTTATTTGAGTTGGTGTCTATTGGAAAGTAAAAGCTCCTTATAAATGCTTAGCAATTGAGTTAAGCTCTTGGAAAAATACTAGTACAATAACACTTTTGTATATTGTCTTTAACTTTCGCAAAAAGATTCATTGTTGTTGCAATACTCAATTCACCCCCCCCCCCTCTTGAGTAATTGTGCATAGGTTCTACAAGTGGTATCAGAGCTTAACCCTTTGAAAGACTTAACCGTTTAAGGGAAAAGATCATGGCAAGCACAAGCTTTAACAACAACAACACTAGTGAAGGTAACTCAACCGCTAGACCTCCTCTTTTTAGCGGAACAAATTACTCTTATTGGAAAAATAAGATGAGAATTTGGATCCGTTCTCAAGATGTGAGAATTTGGAAAGTGATTGAGAATGGAAATCACATTCCAACAAAGACAACAAGCGCTAAAGAAGGAGAAGTCTCCGTCTTAAAGCAAGTACCGAAAGGAGAAAATGAATATAGTGACGATGATTGGAAGAAAGTGGCAATGAATGATAAAGCCATCAACTTCATTCATTGTGCACTTAACGAGCATGATTATATGAAGATCTCTACATGTGAAACCGCTAAAGAGATTTGGGATAAACTCCAAATCACTTACGAAGGAACCGACCACGTTAAAGAATCAAAGGTATTTATGTTGGTTCATGAATGGGAAAATTTTAAAATGAAAGATGAAGAGAGCATTGAAGAAGCTCTTGAAAGACTCTCCAAGATCTTCAACAACCTAAGCATGCTTGGCACAAAATACAATGATAAACAAATTGTGACCAAGGTGCTTACAAGCCTTACACCAAAATGGAACTCCAAAGTGAACGCCATTGTGGAAGGAAGGCTCTATGATCAACTTACATTTGATCAACTACGAGGTAATCTTCTCACCTATGAAATGACTATGCTAAATAGACAAAAAGGTGAAGAAAGCAAGAAGAAAAGTCTCGCCCTTAAAACAACATCACTACAAGAAGAGAGTGATGATAATGAAGAAGAAGGAGATGAAGAATTTGCACTCTTATTAAAAAGATTCAATAAGTTTGCAATGAAGAAAAACTTCAAGAGCAAAACAAAGGTACCAAAATGCTATGAGTGTGGAGAAGTTGGACATATTAAACCCAATTGTCCAAAACTTCAAAAGGAGGACAAAAACAAGAAATTTAAGAAGAAGGAGAAAGCATACATATCATGGGAGAACGAGGATGAATCCGACTCCGATGACGACGAGGTTGCAAATCTTTGCTTAATGGCAAGCGAAGAAAAGGTTAGTGATGACAACTCCACTTCTTTTAATTTACAAGATGAATATGATGCCTTACTTGAGGTGTACACAAAACTTACCCAAGATTATTCTCTCCTAGAGAAAAAGAATATGGATCTTTTAAAACAAAATGAGATGTTGAAAAACGAGAATATCAATCTTGGAAAAGATAAGTGTAGCACAAGTAGTGATCCATACAAATCTTGTAAAATGCATGAAAATGAAATTACAAATCTTAAGAACACTTTAGCTAAGTTCAATGAATCTTCAAAGAACTTAGATAAAATGTTGAAAAACCAAAAGCATGTTCATAATAAGAAAGCTTTAGGTTTTGAAAAAGGAAAATTTAAAAATGCTAAAACTCCTATTAGGCAACCGCAAGCCCAAAAGGCAAGCATGCCTAAAAGGAATGAAGCCTTTAAACATCCTCCTCAACATGCTTCATTTAGAAATTATAATCACAATGCATATAGATCAAAAGATGTTGCATTTAGGAAACAACCTAGGCAACCATTTAGAAACATGCATAGGATGCATAATCCAAATGTCATATGTCATTATTGTAATAAAGTAGGTCATATAGCACCCGTATGCTTTACTAGAATTAAACATATAAACTTTCGTAGTCTAGATACGAGATGGGCACCTTATGGGCATTATGCTCATACTAACCATCAAGGACCCAAATTCACTTGGGTACCTAAATCCCAATTTTAATTGTTTTGTAGGTACGTGTTGGAGCTAAGGATACAAATTGGTATGTTGATAGTGGATGCTCCAAACACATGACCGGCGATGAATCAAAGTTCACCGCAATAGAGCCTACAAACGGAGGAAACGTGATCTATGGAGACAACAACACCGGCAAAGTAATCGGCGTTGGAAAAGTTGGTAAAAATTCTTCTACCTCCATAGATAATGTTATACTTGTCAAAGGTCTCAAACATAATCTCATTAGTGTTAGCCAACTTTGTGACAAAGGAAACTTAGTCACCTTTGATTCAAAATGTTGTTTGATAAAAAGGCAAGACACTAATGAAATTGTGCTAATTGGGCACCGTGTTGACAATGTATACATGATTAATCTAAATGAAGTTTCCTCAAATGATGTGAAATGCCTTGTTAGTAAAAATGATGAAACTTGGTTATGGCATCGTAGAGTAGCTCATGCTAACATGGACCATCTTAGCAAGTTGGTCTCTAAAGAGTTAGTAATTGGCTTACCAAAGCTACGTTTTGAAAAAGACGTCCTTTGCGACGCATGTCAAAAGGGAAAACAAGTAAAGGCCTCTTTTAAATCCAAAAACATTGTTTCAACAACAAGGCCATTACAACTTTTGCACATGGATTTATTTGGTCCTTCTAGGACTATGAGCTTTGGTGGCAATTACTATGCTTTAGTTATTGTTGATGATTACTCTCGATTTACATGGACCTTGTTCCTAGCAAACAAGAGTGATGCATTTCGAGCATTCAAAAGATTAGCCAAAGTTATTCAAAATGAAAAGAATTTGCATATATCATCTATTAGAAGTGATCATGGTGGAGAATTTGAAAACAATCTTTTTGAAACTTTTTGTGAAGAAAATGGCATTGAGCATAATTTTTCCTCTCCTAGAACACCACAACAAAATGGTGTGGTTGAAAGGAAAAATCGTCATTTAGAAGAAATGGCGAGAACTATGCTCAATGAGGCTAATATTCCTAAGTACTTTTGGGCGGATGCGGTTAGTACCGCGTGTTATGTTATGAATAGGATTATCATTCGACCTATTCTTAAGAAAACACCGTACGAATTGTACAAAGGAAGAAAGCCAAATATTTCCCACCTTCACGTCTTTGGCTGTAAATGCTTTATTCTAAATAATGGAAAAGATAACTTAGGCAAATTTGATGCTAAGGCTGATGAAGGAATCTTCTTAGGCTACTCTTTAACTAGCAAAGCTTTCAGAGTATATAATAAACGCATCATGACTATGGAAGAAAGTATTCATGTCGCTTTTGATGAAACTAACCGTTGTTGTGCTAGAAAAGATTTTGATGAAAATGTAGAAAACTTTGATTCACTAAATTTGAATGGTGAAGACAAAGAAAAAGATTTAAATGAAGCCTCTACAACAAAGGATAGTGTTCAAGTTGAAGAAATTGAACCATCACAAGCACAAATAAATGCACTTCCAAAGGACTGGCGTACTTCAAAGGATCATCCTCTAGACAACGTCATTGGTGATGTTTCGAAAGGGGTAACAACTCGATCTACTTTTAGAAATTTATTTACATATAGTGCTTTTGTTTCTCAAATTGAACCATCTACCATTGAGTCCGCAATTGATGATGAACATTGGGCTATGGCAATGCAAGAGGAGCTTAACCAATTCAAACGAAATGACGTTTGGGAATTGGTGCCTAAACCAAGTAATCAAACAATTGTAGGAACAAAATGGGTTTTTAGAAATAAACTCGATGAAAATGGTACAATTGTTAGAAACAAAGCTAGATTGGTAGCTAAAGGTTATAATCAAGAGGAAGGCATTGATTATGACGAAACTTATGCTCCCGTAGCTAGATTAGAAGCTATTAGGATGTTACTTGCTTTTGCATCCTCTTATAACTTCAAACTTTATCAAATGGATGTTAAGAGTGCCTTTCTTAATGGTTTCATTCAAGAAGAAGTATATGTTGATCAACCTCCCGGTTTTGAGGATTATGAAAATCCTAATCATGTTTTTAAACTCAAGAAAGCTCTTTATGGTCTTAAACAAGCTCCAAGAGCTTGGTATGAACGTTTGAGCAAGTTTTTAATAGAAAAGGGTTTTAGAAGAGGGAAGGTTGATACAACTTTATTTATCATGATTGAAAACAAAAATATCCTTTTGGTACAGGTTTACGTCGATGACATAATATTTGGTTCAACTAACGAATCACTTTGCAAGTTTTTCTCAAACCTCATGCAAAGTGAATTTGAAATGTCCATGATGGGCGAACTCAACTTCTTCCTTGGTCTTCAAATCAAACAAGGAAAAGAAGGAACTTTCGTTAGCCAAACCAAATATTGCAAGGAATTGCTCAAAAGATTTGGAATGGACAATGCTAAGGCAATGGACACACCAATGAGCACTACTTGCTACCTTGACAAAGATGAACAAGGTAAAAACATAGATGTAAAGAAGTATAGAGGCATGATAGGATCATTACTTTATCTAACGGCAAGTAGGCCAGATATCATGTTTAGTGTATGCATGTGTGCGAGATACCAAGCTAATCCTAAGGAATCTCACTTAAGTGCGGTGAAAAGGATTATGAAGTATCTCATAGGAACATTAAATGTTGGATTGTGGTATCCAAAAGGATCCACTTGTGATTTAATTGGTTATTCCGATTCCGATTTTGCCGATTGCAAATTGGATAGGAAAAGCACTAGCGGCACTTGTCACTTGCTAGGAAACTCTCTTGTTTCATGGCATAGTAAGAAACAAGTAAGTGTAGCCTTGTCTACCGCCGAAGCCGAGTATGTAGCCGCCGGTAGTTGTTGCGCCCAAATTTTATGGATGAAACAACAACTTGTGGACTATGGACTCATGCTTGATCACATTCCTATCAAATGTGATAATACTAGTGCAATAAATTTAACCAAGAATCCGGTTCAACATTCAAGAACCAAGCATATTGAGATTAGACATCACTTCATAAGAGACCATGTTGAAAAGGGTGATGTGGTTATTGAATTTGTCGAAACTAGTAAACAACTAGCAGACATCTTCACTAAACCTTTATGTAAAGAAAGTTTTTTTAACATCCGAAATGAACTTGGTATCTTGGATTCTAATCTAATATGATTTGTTTGAATTCATTGTATTTATATTGCTATTTTTGTATCTCTTACTAACTTAAGCATTGGAGATATCCAATTAGCCATTGTTTTGTAGGTTTATGAGTTGATGAATGAGTGATTAATCTTGAGGTAGATTGAAGAATTTGAAGATTATAAACAATGGAGGATCAACAAATTGAAGTTTATAATAGTTTAAGTGAGTATATACATGATGGAACTCAAAGGATTGAAGAAAGAACCACCCTCCTTGGTTGATGTAATGAGAGAATTACAATCCATCAACCAAAACATCCAAAGGATTGAAGTAGAGCATGGTAGGCAACTTGAAGCACTTAATCGTGGTGTGTCTCGTGTAGATCATCGCACGGGTCGCTTGGATCGTCGTATTGATGACTTATATGAACATTTCGGCATCCACCTACCGTATGAAGAGGATAATGATGATGATGAAGACCAAGATTGATTGTCTCCTCTTCATCAAGTCACTTTTTATTGCTTTATGTTTATTTGATTATATGAATTGTTAAACTAACTCCTAGTAAGCTAAGGATTTC
This sequence comes from Arachis ipaensis, assembly GCF_059453495.1. Lineage (NCBI taxonomy): Eukaryota > Viridiplantae > Streptophyta > Magnoliopsida > Fabales > Fabaceae > Arachis > Arachis ipaensis. The sequence continues at coordinate 116,558,625 of NC_142435.1, read as the reverse complement.
TATTATGGTTTAAATATTTTGATATTTCCTTCATAATTTTGTTTAATGATTAATGCTTGTATGCTTATTTGGTGAATAACTCAAAATAGGCTTGGTACCCCTATTTTAAGTTAATGTGCATGCCTTGATATATTTCACTTCTTTAGGGGGAATTATGCATGCTTGTTATATAAAAAGAGGAAATCAAATTCTTTTTGAAAGGGGGAATATCTCATCCTTGAGATTAATAGAGATATTGAACTTAAAAAAAAAATTCATTGTTTTATGCATGCTTCTATGACACATTTCAAACTCCTTTCTTTTTGATAATGTCAAAAGGGGGAAGAGAAGTTTGAGGATATTTGAAATTTTGAACTCTTGAAAAAGAAGAAGTTTGAGGATTTGAAAAAGAAGAAATAAGTTTGCGAAACAATGATTTCAAAAAGACTTCCGCTAAGCAAAAACTTTGATATCTAAATCGTTTTCTTTGATAAACGCCCTTTAAGGGAACAAATGCACATATTTAGGGGGAACTCCTGCAAAATTTTTTTGTGAAGTCTTCTCCAAAGCTTTCTATAAAACAAAGTGCATTATTGTTGCTCTCAAAATCATTTATAAATGCATATCCTCAAAATTGGTTTGTCATTATCAAAAAGGGGGAAATTGTAAATCATGTTGCTTGTATGCGAAGTTTGTATTCGTAGGTTTTGATGAATGACAAACCAACAAACGACATGAAAGACAAACCAACAAACAACTTGAATGAACAAGCATGTTGAAAGATCAACCAACATTCAACGTTGAGGAATGAAGAGTTGAAAGCAACACAACAACAACAAGAAACTCAAGTCCACAACATTTGAAGACAAGTATAGTGTCTTAGGACTTAGGTAACTTCTTGTTAAGAACCAATTGCTAAATCTCTCAACACACACTCACAAAATGTTTTGATGCACATCTTGCAATTCAATGCTAGCCAAATGGTTTAAAACTTGTTTTCAAAGGTACAAAAGCATAGGAATTGACTCCAACAAGTTTGAGATCAATCCTAAGCATTTTGAAGTGATTTTAAGCCATTCTTTAAGGTTTGCATCGATGCACACTCATCTTGCATCGATGCAACCTAGCTGAAAATTCAAATTTCAGCTTCAAAGACACATTTGCATCGATGCAAAGTGTTATGCATCGATGCAAATGATTCAAAAACATAAAAAACGGCTAGTTTTGACAAAACGGCTCCATCCCATTAACTCCCCAACGTTTCTAAGGTTTGGGGAATCTATAAATAGATGGATTGAAGCCTTATTTCACACATGTGAGTATTTGCAAACTATCTTGTTCATATTCTTTCATTCTACACATTTTTAAGGTGTTATAATACACAATTTGAGAGAGCAATATCAATTGGTTCAATAGTGCTAAACTTGTAATCATACACTCTTCTAGAGAGTACTCATTTCATCTCAACAATTCTTTGAGAATTGTTTTCTTGTAACACTTTGTAAATTGGATTGTGATCTCCAAGGTTGAGTCAAGAGTTATAAACACTATAGTCGGTGAGGATACCAAAGAAGTATACTAAGTACTCAAGGCAAATCTTAGAGAAGGAATCTCTAAGTGGAGTGGGTTAGTATACGAGTGGTGATCATATACCGTGAGGTGTTAGAAACTAAGGACTCGGATTGTAAAAGGTTTTGCGCGAGCACCTTGAAGCTTGGCAATAGTGGAACTTCTCAATAGCGATTGAGAAAGAAAGTGGACGTAGGACAAGGATTGTGCCGAACCACTCTAAATAGCGTTTGCATCTCTCCAAACTCATCTCTTCAATATTATTGTCTTTTACCTTTGAGCAAATAAATTGTGATCGAAAAGTAGCTTCGTAAGTACTTAAGGAATAGCTTAAGTCCGATTGGTGAAAAGCTTGATCAATTTATTTGAGTTGGTGTCTATTGGAAAGTAAAAGCTCCTTATAAATGCTTAGCAATTGAGTTAAGCTCTTGGAAAAATACTAGTACAATAACACTTTTGTATATTGTCTTTAACTTTCGCAAAAAGATTCATTGTTGTTGCAATACTCAATTCACCCCCCCTCTTGAGTAATTGTGCATAGGTTCTACAGCCTTGTCCCGAACTATCCAGGGTTCCCCAGTTCATGCAACTAAAGAGTTCTTGGAGGATGCAAATTCGGAGTTTGATAGGATCAAAGGTCTGAAGGACGAGCTAGACACCAGAGTTATTAAGCTGGAATTAGATTTGGAGAAGGAAAAGTCTCGTGCTACCCGAGCTAAACGGCTACGAATTTGGCCGAGGAGATGGCCAAGAAGTCGAAGGAGAGTTATACTCGAACCTATGGCGAGCTGTTGGAGGCCAGAGAGAGGCTGGAGTCTGCTCGTGCTGACTATGTTGAGCTCCAGGGTCATCTTGTAGGCAGTGTGACTGATGCCTGTGAAAACTTGAAGGCTCAGGTTCGAGTTCTTGCTCCCGAGCTCAACCTGACTCTCTTCAGTTTGGACAACATCGTGGAGGATGGAAAAATCGTCCCTGCCCCGGATGAGGATGAAGGAGAGGATCTTCCCCCCTGTGCCACCAGTTAAAGCATCTACAGCCGCGACTTCTTCAAATCCTTCTGCCGAGGTCGACCATTCCCAACCCGATCTGGATTGTGAGATATTCAATCGTGAGGATGGGACCGTAGATGCGACTCCTTTGAAAACTATTCCTCCTTCTACAACTCAGGGTGTTGCTGCTGAGGAGAACTTGAACCCTTGATGACTTTTCTATGATGTATTTTTTGTATATCCCGATCTGTGGGCTTTTTAACTCTGTTTTCTTGTAATTGAGCCATGGTGTGGCCTTGACATTTCACTTGCTTTTCTTAGCAACTTTCTTTAGGGAAAAAACAAATGCTTTTGAATTCCTAAAGTCGATCTTCGGGTGGCCTTCTAAGTTTTAGTTGTAGTAATTTTTTGGTATGTTTGTTTGCAACCTTTGATGCTTCCAGGAATCTTTAGAGTGTTGGACTTTGCTGTCCAACTTCTTTGATTCTTTTTTCTGCCCCAGTCGAAGTGACCTTTTAAGTTTAACTTTGGTCGACAACTTTCTAGTCTTCTTGTAGAACCTTGTTAGTTTAGTCTGAACAATTCTGATAGCTTTGTCGTGAGGTCGTGGCTTTTTGGACTGAGCTGTATCCCTTTTAGCGCACGCCTTTCATTGGTCCGACTTCTCACGATGAGCCGAGTTGTAGCTTTCGTTGGTCGACTTCGCTTGTCGGTCCAATCTATAGCTTTCGTTGGTTTGGTCCAACTTCTCTTTGTCGAATCTTTTTAAGTTATTTTTAGCAATCTATTTTAGTAAGACCTGGCCAGGGCCCCTTTGTATGGATTACTATTTTTATAACTTTGTCGCTTTGATCTGTCTAGTTCGACTTCTTCTAGTCGGTCCTTTCTAAGTTATTTCTAGTAATCCATTTTTATTCAGACCTCGTCAGGACTCTTTCTATGGATTACTTTTTATAACTTTTGTAGCTTTCATGTTGATTGGTCCGACTTCTTCATGTCGGTCTATTCTAAGTTATTTTTATCAATCCATTTTTACTCAGACCTCGTCAAGCCTCTTTCTATGGATTACTTTTTATAACTTTTGTAGCTTTCATGTCGATTGGTCCGACTTCGTCATGTCGGTCCATTCTAAGTTATTTTTAGCAATCCATTTTACTCAGACCTCGTCAGGCCTCTTTTTATGGATTACTTTTTATAACTTTTGTAGCTTTTGCATTAATCTGTTTTTATCGCTTTTTCATCTTGCCGATTTTGTCGAAGTCAGGCAATGAGTTTGGTTCTCGTTTGGTTGACCTTGTCGAAGTCGGGCGGTGATTTTTGTTTTCACCTTGCCGACCTTTGTAGAATTTCGAACGATGAATTCGATTTCATCGTGGCCGGGTGGTGAATTTGGTTTTCACCTCGCCGACCTGTAGCTTTGTAATCGAGTGATGGATTTTTGCGTTTAGATTAATGCGTTTTGGTAGAGAGGCTTGTAGGGAATCTGAAGAGTTTTATTCCAATAGAAAGTAGACATATAGGCAAATAAAATATATACATGTGAGTGTTTACCCTTCTAAGTCAGGCAATTTTACAGATCTTGGCTTGGTGCCTCGTTAAAAAACCTTTTCAGGAAAAAGAGTGCACCTTGACCTAAGATCTTTATTACCTCTAACTATAATACCTTCTTAGGTTGCAGGCATGCCACGATCTTGGTAGCTCTTGCCCTTCTAGCTCGGACAACCTGTAGTAGCCTTTTCCTAGTATCTCTGTGACTCGGTAGGGTCCTTTCCAGTTAGCTGCTAGCTTCCCCTCTCCTGGTCGACCAGTTCCGATGTCATTTCGGATTAGGATGAGGTCGTTGTTGGCGAAGCTTCGCTGTACTACCTTCCGATTATATCTTGAGGCCATTCGGCATTTTAACGCCTCCTCCCTAATCTGAGATCTTTCTCGGATTTCTGGAAGTAGGTCGAGCTCTTCTCTTTGGAGTTGGGAGTTGACCTCTTCATTGTAGTAGATCATTCTGGGAGATCCTTCTTTGACCTCCACTGGGATCATTGCTTCCATTCCATAAGCCAGTCGGAAAGGTGATTCCCTTGTGGTAGAGTGTGGAGTTGTCCGATATGCCCAGAGGACTTGTGGGAGCTCTTTTGCCCAGGCTCCCTTTGCGTCCTGTAATCTCCATTTTAACCCAGCCAATATGACTTTGTTAGCTGCTTCTGCTTGTCCATTAGCTTGTGGGTGTTCTACGGATGTGAATTGGTGCTTTATTTTTAAGTCAGCTATCAACTTCCTGAAACCTATGTCTGTGAATTGAGTACCATTGTCTGTGGTGATGGAGTGAGGAACCCCAAACCTTGTGATAATATTTCTATATAAGAATTTTCGACTTTTTTGAGCAGTGGCATTAGCTAGGGGCTCTGCCTCGATCCATTTTGTGAAGTAATCGACCCCTACAATGAGGAACTTGACTTGTCCTGATCCTTAGGGAAAAGGTCCTAGGAGGTCGAGTCTCGATTTTGTGAATGGCCAAGGTGATGTTACGCTGATGAGCTCCTCTGGTGGGGCGATGTAGAAATTAGCATGCTTCTGACATAGTGGACATGTCTTTACAAACTCTGTTGCTTCCTTTTGTAAAGTCGGCCAAAAGAATCCGGCTCGGAGTACCTTTTTGGATAGAGCTCGTGCTCCAAGATGGTTGCCACATATACCACTGTGTATTTCTTCTAAGACTTCCTTTGTGTTGGAGGTTGGCACATATTTTAGTAAGGGTGTGGAGATCCCCCTCTTGTATAAGATGTTATTTATGATGGTATAGTACTGTGCTTCTCGTCTCAACCTCTTCGCCTCCTTCTTATCTGTAGGGAGTGTCTCTGATTTGAGGTAGTTGATGATGGGGGTCATCCATCCTTGATCTTGACCTGATATGGCCAGTACCTTTTCTTCCTCCGAGATCGATGGGTTTTGCAATATTTTCTGGATGAGGCTTTTATTATTGCCCCCTGGTTTGGTGTTGGCTAATTTTGAAAGTGCATCAGCTCGAGCATTCTGTTCCCGAGGTATATGGTGGACCTCATATTCTCCGAGTTGTTCGAGTTGTTCCTTGGTTTTGTCCAGGTACTTTTTCATGGTAGGGTCCTTAGCTTGGTAAGTCCCTGCTATTTGTAAGGTGACTACTTGCGAGTCACTGAAGATGATAAGCTTTTGAACTCCCACTTCCTTAGCCAGTCTCAAACCAGCTAGTAATGCCTCATATTCGGCCTGGTTGTTTGAAGCAGGGAACTCGAATTTTAGGGGGAGTTCGATTTGGGTTCCCTGGTTGCTTTCGATTATCACACCTACACCACTCCCGGTTTTGTTTGAAGAGCCGTCTACAAAGAGATTCCATTTTGTAGGAGTTTGATAAATCCCAATTTTGTGGTTTATATTGTGTAGAACTTGGGGAGTTTTGTCAATATTTTTCACACTTATTCACAAGAATTGCATGATTTTGTGTTCTCTTCCTAATTTTGCTCCATGATGAAAAACATGCTTCTTTTGCCATAGAATTGATATATTTTGATCCTATTTTATTACCATTCGATGTCGAGACATATTTGTTGAGTGATTTCAGAATTTATAGGGCAAGAATGGCCTAGGAGAGAGAAAGAAAGCATGCACAAGAGGAAGGAATATGAAGATTTGACTTTTTGGAAATTTCAGCATGGACGCGCATGCGCACCTTGCGCGCACGCGTGGATGAGGACAGCTAGAAGCGGCGCGCAAAGATGGACGCACCCGCGCAGCTTAGGGAAATCCACACCGGCACGCACGCGTACATGGCGCGCGCGCGTGAATCACAAAATCAATCGGCGCGCACGCACGCATCGCGCGTACGCGCGATAAGCTGCACGTGACCTCATTAAAGAAAATCGTGCCTCGCGATTTCTGAGGCTCAACAGGCCCAAATTCAAGCTGGTTCTACATGGAAAAGACCCAAGGATGCTAGGGGGAAAGGGGGGATCATTCGTTCACACTTAGACACAACTTTTAGCTAGTTTTGGTTTTTGTTCTTCTAGGGAGAGAAACCCTTGTTCCTCTCTAGATCTAGTTTGATTTGATTTTTCCTTGTTGAATTCTGAATTAGATCTTGTTAATTACTAGTTTTGATTGTTTAATTTGAATTCCTTAGCATAATTTTGTTTAGATCTTGTGTAGTTTTATGTTCTCTTGTCAATTGTCATTTTATACCCATTCCATGAATCTTGTGAATCTTGAGTTGTTAATGTTACATTGATGATTTTCATGGTTAATTGTGTTGTTTGAGTGATTGTATGTTGATAATTGTTAGTGGGTACTTGTTAATTTCAATTTAATTGCACTTTGAATATGACTTTTAGTAATGCTTACCATGTGTTTGATGAAATGTTTCCCTTGATTATGGAGTAGTTCTCTTTACTCTTGGCCTAGGCTAAGGGAATTGGGTAAACTTAAGTCATTGGGCCTAGTGGATTTGATGATTTGGGAACCCTTAGTGGTCAATTTGATAGCCATTGACACTAGCCTACTACTAAGTCAATTAGTAGCTAGGTTGGACCTTATGAGTTGATGTTGACTAAACCATTTAACATACTTCAAGTATAGAAGTAGACTTAATGAGTTTGGTTCCTCATAATTGTCAAGATATGGTTATTAGACAAGGATAGTGACCTCAATTTCCATGTCTAGCCAAGAGTTGCTTTATTATTCATATTTGAAAACCCAAAAATCCTAATTGTCTTGTCTTAGTCATAGTTATTTGTTTAGTTTTAGAGTAGACTTATATTGGATGTTATCTTATTAGTTTGGAATTGCTCACATCTTGCTTTAGTTATTTGAATTAATTTCTTGCATCTCAAGATTACTTGCTTGTTAGGATTCTTAGTTTAATTTCTTGCTCATGATTTACAACCCCGGAATTCTAACTAATGTTGAAGCGCATGCTTGCCCATTCCTTGTGAGACGACCCGAGGTTTGAATACTTCAGTTATTTTTATAGGGGTTGAACTTGTGACAACCAATTCCTTCTAAATTTGATTTGAGGGTTGACTATCGGTTTGGACTATACTAACAACGGGATTATTTTGTAGAATTTCGAACCGGTATAAATCCCTGACTCATCAGAGTTCCCGGGGTGTCAGTGTCCTCAGCAATAAAATCGGCCAAATATTGAGACTTGATGGCCATCCGAGCTTCATATTGAAGATCGAACTCAGATAGCTCGATTGCCTATTGTAGAATCCTTCCAGCTAAGTCTGTCTTCTCTGTAGAATGCCTTTTATGGGTTGGTTAGTCCGAACCTTAATGGTGTGCGCTTGAAAGTACGGGCGAAGTTGGCGAGAAGTGAGTATAAGTGCGTAGGCGAACTTTTCTATCTTTTGATAGTTCAGTTCGGCCCCTTGTAAGGCTTTGCTGATGAAGTAGATGGGTTGTTGCCCACCTTCATCTTCTCTGACTAGTGCTGAGGCTATTGCCCGACTTCCCACTGCGAGGTATAATATGAGTGCTTCTCCTTCGGGGCCGAGTAAGAATGGGTGATTGTCCTAGGAATTTTTTGAAATCTCGGAAGGCTTGCTCGCATTCTGTGGTCCATTCAAACCTCTTTCCCTTTATTAGTATGGCGTAAAAGGGAAGAGATCTTATGGCTGATCCGACCAGAAATCTGGACAAGGCTGCCAGTCTTCCGTTGAGTTGTTTTACTTCCTTGATATAGGTCGGACTTTTCATGTTGAGTATAGCTCAGCATTTATTCGGGTTCGCCTCGATTCCTCGTTGTGTTAGCATGAAACCTAGGAATTTGTCGGCTTCTATTGCAAAGGTACACTTTGTGGGATTAAGTCGCATGCCATGCTTTCTGATGGTGTCGAACACTTTGGCGAGGTCGGACAGCAATGATTCCTCACTTTGTGTTTTTATCAACATGTCATCCACATATACCTCCATGAGTTTCCCGATATGGTCTGTGAAGACTTTATTCATTAATCTTTGGTAGGTAGCTCCTGCGTTTTTGAGTCTGAATGGCATGACGACATAATAGTAATTTGCTTTTGGGGTTAGGAATGAGGTCTTTTCTTGATCAGGTGGGTACATTAGGATTTGATTATATCCTGAATAAGCATCCATGAAGGAAAGGTACTTGTATCCGGAGGAGGCATCCACTAGAGTGTCTATGCTTGGAAGTGGATAAGGATCTTTTGGACATGCTTTATTGAGGTCAGTGTAATCAGTGCACATTTGCCATTTCCCATTTGACTTTTTCACCAATACAACGTTGGCCAACCATAGTGGGTACTTGACTTCTCTTATGAATCCTGCCTCCAGTAAAGCTTGTACATGTTCTTCCACAGCTTGGGATCTTTCTGGTCTGAGCTTTTGATGCTTCTGTTGTACTGGCCGAGATTCTGGGTATACTGCCAGCTTGTGGCACATTCGTTTGGGATCTATGCCCGGCATGTCTGCAGCCTTCCATGCAAAGAGGTCGACATTATCTCTTAGGAACTGTATCAGAGACTCATTTATGTCTCCTTTTAAAGTCGCCCCAATACTTGTCGTCTTATCTGGGATATCCCCGATTTGCACTTCCTCGATCTCGCTTTCCAGTTGTGGACGAAGTTCTTCCCGACCTCAAACTCCCCCAAGTTCGATAGTGTTGATTTCTTCTCTTTTGCCTCTAAGGTCCAGACTTTCGTTGTAATAGCGTCGCGCAGTTTTCTGGTCTCCTTTTATCATGGCTATCCCTTCTGGGGTTGGAAACTTCATGCATAGATGTGGAGTTGACACTACTGCGGCAAGCTGATTTAGCGTTGTCTGACCTTGATGAGCGGATAATTTATACGCTTTTTGGCATTGTTTTTAGTATGTTTTTAGTAGAATCTAGTTACTTTTAGGGATGTTTTCATTATTTTTTATGTTAAATTCATATTTTTGGACTTTACTATAAGTTTGTGTGTTTTTCTGTGATTTCAGGTATTTTCTGACTGAAATTGAGGGACTTGAGCAAAAATCAGATTCAGAGGTTGAAGAAGGACTGCTGATGCTGTTGGATTCTGACCTCCCTGCACTCAAAATAGATTTTCTAGAGCTACAGAACTCAAAATGGCACGCTTCCAATTGCGTTGGAAAGTAGACATCCAAGGATTTCCAGAAATATATAATAGTCCATACTTTGGTCGAGTTTAGATGACGTAAAAGGGCGTTGAACGCCAGTTCTATGCTGCTATCTGGAGTTAAACGCCAGAAACACGTCACGAACCAGAGTTGAACGCCAGAAATACGTTACAACCTGGCGTTCAACTCCAGAAAGAGCCTCTGCACGTGTAACATTCAAGCTCAGCCCAAGCACACACCAAGTGGGCTCCGGAAGTGGATTTATGCATCAATTACTTACTTCTGTAAACCCTAGTAACTAGTTTAGTATAAATAGGACTTTTTACTATTGTGTTTTCATCCTAGATTGTATTTTTGATCCTGTGATCACATTTTGGGGGCTGGCCTCTCGGCCATGCCTGAACCTTTCACTTATGTATTTTCAACGGTAGAGTTTCTACACTCCATAGATTAAGGTGTGGAGCTCTGCTGTTCCTCATGAATTAATGCAAAGTACTACTGTTTTTCTATTCAATTCAACTTATTCTGCTTCTAAGATATTCATTCGCACTTCAACCTGAATGTGATGAACGTGACAATCATCATCATTTCCCCACGAACGCATGCCTGACAACCACTTCCGTTCCACCTTAGATTGGATGATTATCTCTTGGATCTCTTAATCAGAATCTTCGTGGTATAAGCTAGATTGATGGTGGCATTCATGAGAGTCCGGAAAGTCTAAACCTTATGTGTGGTATTCCGAGTAGGGCTCTGGGATTGAATGACTGTGACGAACTTCAAACTCGCGAGTGCTGGGCGTAGTGACAGACGCAAAAGGAGGGTGAATCCTATTCCAGTATGATCGAGAACCTCAGATGATTAGCCGTGCTGTGACAGAGCATTTGGACCATTTTCACAAGAGGATAGGGTGTAGCCATTGACCACGGTGATGCCTCCAGACGATTAGCCATGCAGTGACAGCGCATCGGACCATTTTCCAGAGAGGATGAAAAGTAGCCATTGACAATGGTGATGTCCTTACATAAAGCCAGCCATAGAAAGGAGTAGGACTGATTGGATGAAGACAGCAGGAAAGTAGAAGTTAGAGGGACGAAAGCATCTCTATACCTTTATCTGAAATTCTCACCAATGATTTACATAAGTATTTCTATCTTATTTTCTGTTTATTTATTATTATTATTCGAAAACTCCATAACCATTTGATATCCGCCTAACTGAGATTTACAAGATGACCATAGCTTGCTTCATACCAACAATCTCCGTGGGATCGACCCTTACTCACGTAAGGTTTTATTACTTGGACGACCCAGTGCACTTGCTGGTTAGTTGTATCGAAGTTGTGAATGAAAAACGATTTATTAAGACGTGCGTACAGAGTTTTTGGCGCCATTTCCTGAGATCACAATTTCGTGCACCAAGTTTTTGGCGCCGTTGCCAGGGATTGTTCGAGTTTGAACAAATGACGGTTCATTTTGTTGCTCAGATTAGGTAATTTTTTTTTGTTTTATTTTCAAAAATCTTTCAAAAATTTCTCATCTGTTTTCGAAAAAAAAAAATTTCTTTTCAAAAATTTTTATTATGTTCTTAAGAATTTTTAAGAATGAATTCTAGTGTTTCATGAAGCATGTTGAAGCCTGACTGGCTGTAAAGCCATGTCTAAATTCATTTAGACTGGGGCTTCCAACCCAACATTATCAAGAGCAAGCTAGTTATTGTTGATCCACCTGCTGTTGTTCCTGATCCACTTGATTTACATGCTAAAGCTTGACTGGCTATTAAGCCATGTCTAACCCTCAGATTGGAGCTTTAGACTAAGAGTGCAAGATTCCTGGAATTCATATTAAAAATTTTGGAATTCTTATTTTTCTTTTTCACAAATAATTTTCGAAAAATACAAAAAAAAATTATAAAATCATAAAAATCAAAAATATTTTGTGTTTCTTGTTTGAGTCTTGAGTCAGATTTTAAGTTTGGTGTCAATTGCATGCTCATCTTGCATTTTTCGAAAAAAAAAATTCATGCATTCATAGTGTTCTTCATGATCTTCAAGTTGTTCTTGGTAAATCTTCTTGTTTGATCTTTGCATTTTCATGTTTTGTGTCTTTTCTTGTTTTTCATATGCATTCTTGCATTCATAGTGTCTATACATGAAAAATTTCTAAGTTTGGTGTCTTGCATGTTTTCTTTGCATATAAAAATTTTCAAAAATATGTTCTTGATGTTCATCATGATCTTCAAAGTGTTCTTGGTGTTCATCTTGACATTCATAGCATTCTTGCATGCATTCATTGTTTTGATCCATAACTTTCATGCATTAAGTCTTTTTCATGTTTTTCTCTTTCATCATTAAAAATTCAAAAAGTCAAAAAAAAATATCTTCCCCTTTTTCTCTCTCAAAATTTCGAAAATTAGATTTGACTTTTTCAAAAATTTTTAAAATCTAGTTGTTTTTTTTTATATGAGTCAAATCAAATTTTCAATTTAAAAATCTTATCTTTTTCAAAATCTCTCTCAAAAATCAAATCTTTTTCAATTTTCTTATTTATTTTCGAAAATTATAAAAATATTTTTCAAAAATCTTTTTCTTCATTCCATCTCATAATTTTCGAAAATAACATCATCAATTAATGTTTTGATTCAAAAAAAATTTCAAGTTTGTTACTTACTTGTTAAGAAAGATTCAAACTTTAAGTTCTAGAATCATATCTTGTGATTTCTTGTGAATCAAGTCATTAATTGTGATTCTAAAAATCAAATCTTTTTCAAAAAACTAATTTCAATCATATCTTTTCAAAAATATCTTTTCTAACTTCTTATCTTCTTATCTTTTTAAAAATTGATTTTCAAAATTTGTTGCAACTAACTAACTAACTTTTTGTTTGTTTCTTATCTTTTTCAAAACTGCCTAACTAACTCTCTCTCTCTAATTTTCGAAATATCTCCCTCTTTTTCAAAAATTTTTTTCAATTAACTAATTATTTTAATTTTTGATTTTATTTTTCGAAAATTACTAACTTTTTTTCAAAAACAATTTTCGAAAATCACTAACTCTTTTTCAAAAAATAATTTTCGAAAATTCTCTCTCTCTCTCTCTCATCTCTTTTTATTTATTTATTTATTTACTAACATCTCTTCCTCACTCACCAAAAATCCAAATTCTCTCTCTCTCTCTCTCTCTGAGTTCAGATTTTCTCTTATTCTTTTCTTCTACTCACATAAGGGAACCTCTATACTTGGGTAAAAAGGATCCCTATTATTATTATTTTTCTGTTCCCTCTTTTTCATATGAGCAGGAGCAAGGACAAGAACATTCTTGTTGAAGTAGATCCAGAACCTGAAATGACTCTGAAGAAGAAACTAAGAGAAGCTAAATTACAATAATCCAGCAAGCACCTGTCAGAAATTTTCGAACAGGAAGAGGAGATGGCAGCCGAAAATAATAATAATGCAAGGAGAATGCTTGGTGACTTCACTACACCTAATTCCAATTTACATGGAAGAAGCATCTCCATCCCTACCATTGGAGCAAATAATTTTGAGCTGAAACCTCAATTAGTTTCTCTGATGCAGCAGAACTGCAAGTTCCATGGACTTCCATCTGAAGATCCTTTTCAGTTCTTAACTGAATTTTTGCAGATCTGTGATACTATTAAGACTAATGGAGTAGATCCTAAAGTCTACAGGCTCATGCTTTTCCCTTTTTCTGTAAGAGACAGAGCTAGAGTGTGGTTGGACTCTCAATCCAAAGATAGCCTGAACTCTTGGGATAAGCTGGTCACGGCTTTCTTAGCCAAGTTCTTTCCTCCTCAAAAGCTTAGTAAGCTTAGAGTGGATGTTCAAACCTTCAGACAGAAAGAAGGTGAATCCCTCTATGAAGCTTGGGAGAGATACAAGCAACTGACCAAAAAGTGTCATTCTGACATGCTTTCAGAATGGACCATCCTGGATATATTCTATGATGGTCTGTCTGAATTAGCTAAAATGTCATTGGATACTTCTGCAGGTGGATCCATTCACCTAAAGAAAACGCCTACAGAAGCTCAAGAACTCATTGACATGGTTGCTAATAACCAGTTCATGTACACTTCTGAGAGGAATCCTGTGAGTAATGGGACGCCTCAGAAGAAGGGAGTTCTTGAAATTGATACTCTGAATACCATATTGGCTCAGAATAAAATATTGACTCAGCAAGTCAATATGATTTCTCAGAGTCTGAATGGAATGCAAGCTGCATCCAACAGTACTCAAGAGGCAGCTTCTGAAGAAGAAGCTTATGATCCTGAGAACCCTGCAATAGCAGAGGTGAATTACATGGGTGAACCATATGGAAACACCTATAACCCCTCATGGAGAAATCACCCAAATCTCTCATGGAAGGATCAAAAGCCTCAACAAGGCTTTAATAATGGTGGAAGAAATAGGTTTAACAATAGTAAACCTTTTCCATCATCCACTCAGCAACAGACAGAGAACTCTGAACAAAATACCTCTAATTTAGCAAACTTAGTCTCCGATCTATCTAAGGCCACTGTAAGTTTCATGAATGAAATAAGGTCCTCCATTAGAAATTTGGAGGCACAAGTGGGCCAGCTGAGTAAAAGAGTCATTGAAATCCCTCCTAGTACTCTCCCAAGCAATACAGAAGAAAATCCAAAAGGAGAGTGCAAGGCCATTGAAATGACCATCATGGCCGAACCCACAAGAGAGGAGAAGGACGTGAATCCCAAGGAGGAAGACCTCCTGGGACGTTCAGTGATCAATAAGGAGTTTCCCTCTGAGGAACCAAAGGAATCTAAGGCTCATCTAGAGACCATAGAGATTCCATTGAACCTCCTTATGCCATTCATGAGCTCTGATGAGTATTCCTCTTCAGAAGAGAATGAGGATGTTACTGAAGAGCAAGTTGCCAAGTTCCTTGGTGCAATCATGAAGCTGAATGCCAATTTATTTGGTAAAGAGACTTGGGGAGATGAACCTCCCCTGTTCACCAATGAACTAAATGCATTGGAACAACTGAGATTGCCTCAGAAGAAACAGGATCCTGGAAAGTTCCTAATACCTTGTACCATAGGCACCATGACCTTTGAGAAGGCTCTATGTGACCTTGGGTCAGGAATAAACCTCATGCCACTCTCTGTAATGGAAAAACTGGGAATTTTTGAGGTACAAGCTGCTAGAATCTCATTAGAGATGGCAGACAATTCAAGAAAAGAGGCTTATGGACAAGTAGAGGACGTACTAGTAAAGGTTGAAGGCCTTTACATCCCTGCTGATTTCATAATCCTAGATACTGGGAAGGATGAGGATGAATCCATCATCCTTGGAAGACCCTTCCTAGCCACAGCAAGAGCTATGATTGATGTTAACAGAGGTGAACTAGTCCTTCAATTGAATGAGGACTCCCTTGAGTTTAAAACTCAAGGACATCCTTCTGTAAACATGGAAAAGAGGCACAGTAAGCTTCTCTCAAAACAGAGTCAACCAGTGCCCCCACAGTCAAACTCTAAGTTTGGTGTTGGGAGGCCACAACCAAACTCTAAGTTTGGTGTTGAACTCCCATATCCAAACTCTAAGTTTGGTGTTGGGGAGTCTCAACAATGCTCTGAACATCTGTGAGGCTCCATGAGAGCCCACTGTCAAGCTATTGACATTAAAGAAGCGCTTGTTGGGAGGCAACCCAATTTTTATTTATCTAATTTTATTTTTATTTTTATTGTTTTTCATGTTTTATTAGGTTCATGATCATGTGGAGTCACAAAATAAATATAAAAATTGAAAACGGAATCAAAAACAGCAGAAGAAAAATCACACCCTGGAGGAGGATCTCACTGGCGTTTAAACGCCAGTAAGGAGCATCTGTCTGGTGTTCAACGCCAGAACAGAGCATATTTCTGGTGTTGAACGCCAGAAACAAGCAGCATCCTGGCGTTCAGACGCCAGAAATGCACAGTGAAGAAGAGCTGGCGCTGAACGCCAGAAACAAATACCTGGCTGGCGTTCAACGCCAGATATATGCTGCATCTGGGCGTTAAACGCCCAGAACAAGCATCAATTCGGCGTTTAAACGCCAGAATTGCATGCAAAGGCATTTTACATGCCTAATGGGTGCAAGGATGCAAATCCTTGACACCTCAGGATCTGTGGACCCCACAGGATTAACTCAGCATCTGTGGACCCCACAGGATCCCCACCTACCACCATTCACTCTCTTCCCTCTTCTCAATGTTCATCTATTTTCCCTATCACCACTTCACCACTCACATCCATCCACTCTTCCCCATAAATCTACATCATAAACCCCACCTACCTTCAAAATTCAAAATCAATTTCCCACCCAAAACCCACCTTTATGGCCGAACCTTACCCCCCTTCCCTATATATAGCCCTCCATTCTTCCTCATTTTCACACAACACAACCCTCTCTTCTCTTCTTGGCCGAATACACCTCTCCCTCCTCTCCTCCATATTTTCTTATTCTTCTTCATCTATTCTTTCTTCTCTTGCTCGAGGGCGAGCAATATTCTAAGTTTGGTGTGGTAAAAGCATAAGCTTTTTGTTTTTCCATTACCATTGATGGCACCCAAGACCGGAGAATCCTCTAGAAAAGGGAAAGGGAAGACAAAAGCTTCCACCTCCGAGTCATGGGAGATGGAAAGATTCATCTCCAAAGCTCATCAAGACCACTTCTATGATGTTGTGGCCAAGAAGAAGGTGATCCCCGAGGTCCCTTTCAAACTCAAGAGAAATGAGTATCCGGATATCCGACATGAGATCCATAGAAGAGGTTGGGAAGTTCTAACAAACCCCATCCAACAAGTCGGAACTCCAATGGTTCAAGAGTTCTATGCTAATGCATGGATCACAAGGAACCATGATCAAAGTAAGAACCCGAACCCAAAGAATTATCTCACCATGGTTCGGGGGAATTACTTAGATTTTAGTCCAAAAAATGTAAGGTTAGCGTTCAACTTGCCAATGATGGAAGAGAACGCACGCCCCTACACAAGGAAAGTCAACTTTGATCAAAGGTTGGACCAAGTCCTCATGGATATATGTGTGGAAGGAGCTCAATGGAAGAATGACTCAAAAGGCAAACCGGTTCAACTGAGAAGACTGGACCTTAAGCCTGTAGCTAGAGGATGGTTGGAGTTCATTCAACGCTCAATCATTCCCACTAGCAACTGGTCTGAAGTTACTATAGACCGGGCCATCATGATCCATAGCATCATGATTGGAGAAGAAGTGGAGGTTCATGAGATTATACCTCAAGAACTCTACAAGGTAGCTGACAAGTCCTCCACTATGGCAAGGTTAGCTTTTCCCCACCTCATTTGCCATCTATGCAACTCAGCTGGGATTGACATAGAATGAGACATTCCCATTGAGGAAGAGAAGCCCATCACTAAGAAAAGGATGGAGCAAACAAGAGAGCTCATTCATGGATCTCAAGAGACGCATGAAGCTCATCACCATGAGATCCCGGAGATGCCTCAAATGCATTTTCCTCCACAAAACTATTGGTAGAAAATCAATACCTCCCTAGGAGAATTAAGTTCCAACATGGGATAACTAAGGGTGGAACATCAAGAGCACTCCATCATCCTTCATGAGATTAGAGAAGATCAAAAAGCAATGAGGGAGGAGCAACAAAGACAAGGAAGAGACATAGAAGAGCTCAAGGACATCATTGGTTCCTTAAGGAGAAAACGCCACCATCACTAAGATGGACTCATTCCTTGTTCTTTCATTCTCTGTTTTTCGTTTTCTATGTTAAGTGCTTATCTAAGTTTGTGTCTTATTACATGATCATTAGTATTTAGTAACTATGTCTTAAAGTTATGAATGTCCTATGAATCCATCACCTCTCTTAAATGAAAAATGTTTTAATTCAAAAGAACAAGAAGTACATGAGTTTCGAATTTATCCTTGAACTTAGTTTGATTATATTGATGTGGTGACAATGCTTCTTGTTTTCTGAATGAATGCTTGAATAGTGCATATGTCTTTTGAAGTTGTTGTTTAAGAATGTTAAATATGTTGGCTCTTGAAAGAATGATGACAAGGAGACATGTTATTTGATAATCTGAAAAATCATAAAAATGATTCTTGAAGCAAGAAAAAGCAGTGAATACAAAGCTTGCAGAAAAAAAAATAGCGAAAAAAAAAGAGAAAAAGCAAGCAGAAAAAGCCAAAGCTCTTAAAACCAAGAGGCAAGAGCAAAAAGCCAATAACCCTTAAAACTAAAAGGCAAGGGTAAATAAAAAGGATCCCAAGGCTTTGAGCATCAGTGGATAGGAGGGCCTAAAGGAATAAAATCCTGGCCTAAGCGGCTAAACCAAGTTGTCCCTAACCATGTGCTTGTGGCGTGAAGGTGTCAAGTGAAAACTTGAGACTGAGCGGTTAAAGTCAAGGTCCAAAGCAAAAGAAGAGTGTGCTTAAGAACCCTGGACACCTCTAATTGGGGACTTTAGCAAAGCTGAGTCATAATCTGAAAAGGTTCACCCAGTTATGTGTCTGTGGCATTTATGTATCCAGTGGTAATATTGGAAAACAAAGTGCTTAGGGCCACGGCCAAGACTCATAAAGTAGCTGTGTTCAAGAATCATCATACTAAACTAGGAGAATCAATAACACTATCTGAACTCTGAGTTCCTATAGATGCCAATCATTCTGAACCTCAATGGATAAAGTGAGATGCCAAAACTATTCAAGAGGCAAAAAGCTACAAGTCCCGCTCATCTGATTGGAGCTATGTTTCATTGATAGTTTGGAATTTATAGTATATTCTCTTCTTTTTATCCTATTTGATTTTCAATTGCTTGGGGACAAGCAACAATTTAAGTTTGGTGTTGTGATGAGCGGATAATTTATACGCTTTTTGGCATTGTTTTTAGTATGTTTTTAGTAGAATCTAGTTACTTTTAGGGATGTTTTCATTAGTTTTTATGTTAAATTCACATTTCTGGAATTTACTATGAGTTTGTGTGTTTTTCTGTGATTTCAGGTATTTTCTGGCTGAAATTGAGGGACTTGAGCAAAAATCAGATTCAGAGGTTGAAGAAGGACTGCTGATGCTGTTGGATTCTGACCTCCCTGCACTCAAAATGAATTTTCTAGAGCTACAAAACTCGAACTGGCGCGCTTCCAATTGCGTTGGAAAGTCGACGTCCAGGGCTTTTCAGAAATATATAATAGTCTATACTTTGGCCGAGTTTAAATGACGTAAAAGGGCGTTGAACGCCAGTTCTACGCTGCTGTCTGGAGTTAAACGCCAGAAACACGTCACGAACCAGAGTTGAACGCCAGAAATACGTTACAACCTGGCGTTCAACTCCAGAAAGAGCCTCTGCACGTGTAACATTCAATCTCAGCCCAAGCACACACCAAGTGGGCCCCGGAAGTGGATTTATGCATCAATTACTTACTTCTGTAAACCCTAGTAACTAGTTTAGTATAAATAGGACTTTTTACTATTGTATTTTCATCCTGGATTGTATTTTTGATCCTGTGATCACGTTTTGGGGGCTGGCCTCTCGGCCATGCCTGAACCTTTCACTTATGTATTTTCAACGGTAGAGTTTCTACACTCCATAGATTAAGGTGTGGAGCTCTGCTGTTCCTCATGAATTAATGCAAAGTACTACTATTTTTCTATTCAATTCAACTTATTCCGCTTCTAAGATATTCATTCGCACTTCAACCTGAATGTGATGAACGTGACAATCATCATCATTCCCCCACGAACACGTGCCAAAAAACCACTTCCGTTCCACCTTAGATTGGATGATTATCTCTTGGATCTCTTAATCAGAATCTTCGTGGTATAAGCTAGATTGATGGCGGCATTCATGAGAGTCCGGAAAGTCTAAACCTTGTCTATGGTATTCTGAGTAGGGCTCTGGGATTGAATGACTGTGACGAACTCAAACTCGCGAGTGCTGGGCGTAGTGACAGACGCAAAATGAGGGTGAATCCTATTCCAGTATGATCGAGAACCTCAGATGATTAGCCGTGCTGTGACAGAGCATTTGGACCATTTTCACAAGAGGATAGGGTGCAGCCATTGACCACGGTGATGCCTCCAGACGATTAGCCATGCAGTGACAGCGCATCGGACCATTTTCCAGAGAGGATGAAAAGTAGCCATTGACAATGGTGATGTCCTTACATAAAGCCAGCCATAGAAAGGAGTAGGACTGATTGGATGAAGACAGCAGGAAAGCAGAAGTTAGAGGGACGAAAGCATCTCTATACCTTTATCTAAAATTCTCACAAATGATTTACATAAGTATTTCTATCTTATTTTCTGTTTATTTATTATTATTATTCGAAAACTCCATAACCATTTGATATCCGCCTGACTGAGATTTACAAGATGACCATAGCTTGCTTCATACCAATAATCTCCGTGGGATCGACCCTTACTCACGTAAGGTTTTATTACTTGGACGACCTAGTGCACTTGCTGGTTAGTTGTATCGAAGTTGTGAATGAAAAACGATTTATTAAGACGTGCGTACAGAGTTTTTTGACGCCGTTTCCGCGGGTTACCTGAAACTGTAGGTCGATCTTGGATGAGATCTGCGATGGTGGCCAGAGCTGTCGTGTCCGACTTGTTGGGCCTGGTGGAACTGGAGATGCTGCTGATCTTTGGTCACTGGAGGATGGTGGTACCTACAAGAGACTCTGATGCCTAAGTTAGCATGGGCTTTAAGCAGGTTTTTAGTAGAATCAGAGTATGAGTTATACCTGGGTGCTCCAGTGCATTTATAGTAGTGTAAACTGACCTCTCTAGATAAGATAAGTTAGTTATCTTTATCTTTTCTCTTTAAGTGAGGTCATCTTATCTTCTGGGGAACCGCCCTTATCTTTCTAGGCTTTAATTGCATTTAGATTGGGCTGTGTCCCTTCATTTGGGCCTTTCTTGGGCCTTTGTAGCATTTTGACCAAACTCCTTGAGAAGAGGTCGGGCAATCCTGACCTGAAGAGGTCGGTCGTCTTATCGTCAATTAGCCCGGGTCGTACAGCTCGACCCCGGACATGAACACCTTATATACATGATTACAACTTACACACTCTATGTTTCAGATTGGAGTTTCGTGGATCATATTGATTATGACAAACTACTCAAGAGATATACAGTACATATTTGCATACATGATCTCGATCTCTAACTTATTATATATTTTCTCCAAATTAATAATATATGGATCTGACATTTAAAAATAAATAAATAAAACTATGGTAGCTATAACTTAAAACATAACATGTAAATAAAAGGCCATTATTATGAAACCGTTTGGAATTAGTTATTAAGGATCTATTTTGAACTTAGTGTATTAGCTGTAACTTAAAACATAACATATAAAACATTACATATTTACCTCAACTATTAGAATGATCTGAGCCTTTCCGTCAATTGTGGTCATATTGGCATTTTCCACCTGAAATCCAAATGATTTTATAGCTTCCATCAACCTTGAAAACCCACTTGGCTTCTGCTCCCAGCATACTTTAAGCAAGAACTCTGTCCTGCTTATATGATTCACTTCTGTTTGCATCTGGTGAACATGTTAAAAACTTCATGATAGGTCTATGATGAATAAACAAGTACCAAAGAAATACCAACTCTTTTTACCTTCATCTCCTCTCTGTGGCAAGATTTTTAGCATGGTAACCTTCCTTTGGAGGCACCCTGACTGATTTTATTTTATTTTTTTTGCCATTGTCACAATAGGAACTCAAAGTTCCTTGCTGCTTCCCTGAAGTTTCATTGTACTTAGGCCTTTGGGTTTTGCATAATATATTGGCTTGTTTCAAATTAGTTTCATACCAGTAGGGTGTCATAATCTAAGCCAAAAATATTACCTCTCCATGAGTAAGCCATTTTGGTTGCTGGGATATTGCAAGTCACCGCCGTCCCCTTAATTAATTGGTCTCTTATTATAATGTATAGTCAACTGCGTTATATTTTGTCAATCCAGATTTTTTGACACTTGCTGTCCTCGGTGCCTCAAAATAAGAAATATTATGATCCTTAGAAAAGAGAAAATGTGATGAAGAATGTTGGAAAAACTCACATGTTTGCAGGCAAACAGTGTCGAGGTTCAACATGAGGAGAATTTCCCATTGTCCCTTTCATTAATTCAGTTCAGCTATAGTTGCATGCAACCAACATCTGATCTATTTCAATTCATAACAAGAAAGTGGATCAATCAAATTGCTGAAAATCAAATAAGTTACCATAAAACCATATTTTGGTGTATATATCCAAAATAAAAATGTCTAAGAGAATAAATGCATTAATAAGGCATAATATATATGATGATTTGTTATTACATTAATGTGAGTAAAAAATTAGTGTAAGAAAACGATAAAGGCAATGACTACTACAACATAGTACACTGTCTAAATTATTCCATCTTCTTTGCTTGATGGGAAATTGGTGCACGAAATTGCGATCATCAACAATGGCTCCCAAAGACTTGGTGCTCTTAAACGTGAATCACACTTTGTCACAATTCCGCACAACTAACCAGCAAGTGCACTGGGTCGTCCAAGTAATAAACCTTACGTGAGTAAGGGTCGATCCCACTGAGATTGTCAGCTTGAAGCAAGCTATGGTCACCTTGTAAATCTCAGTAAGGCAGATTCAAATGGTTATGGTGAATTGATAATAAATATAAATAAAATATAAACTAGGATAGAATTTCAGATAAGCGTATAGAGATGCTTTCGTTCCTCCTGAACCTCTGCTTTCCTGCTGTCTTCATCCAATCATTCCTACTCTTTTCCATGGCAAGCTATATGTTGGGCATCACCGTTGTCAATGGCTACATCCCGTCCTCTCTGTGAAAATGGTCCAATGCGCTATCACTGCATGGCTAATCATCTGTTGGTTCTCGATCATACTGGAATAGGATTTACTATCCTTTTGCGTCTGTCACTACGCCCAGCACTCGCGAGTTTGAAGCTCGTCACAGCCATCCCTTCCCGGATCCTACTCGGAATACCACAGACAAGGTTTAGACTTTCCGGATCTCAGGAATGGCCGTCCATGGGTTCTAACTTATACCACGAAGACTCTAATATCTCAGACTTGGTCCCCTGTATTAGATATCTAAGAGATATTCATTCTAGCTTGTTTGCATGTAGAACGGAAGTGTTTGTCAGGCACACGTTCGTAAGTGAGAATGATGATGAGCATCACATAATCATCACATTCATCATGTTCTTGGGTGCGAATGAATATCTTAGAATAGGAATAAACTTGAATTGAATAGAAAAACAATAGTACTTTGCTTTAATACTCGAGGAACAGCAGAGCTCCACACCTTAATCTATGGTGTGTAGAAACTCTACCATTGAAAATACATAAGAACAAGGTCTAGGCATGGCCGAGAGGCCAGCCCCCTAAACATGATCAAAGGATCAAAAGATAATCCAAAGATGTAAATACAATAGTAAAAAGTCCTATTTATACTAAACTAGTTATTAGGGTTTACAGAAATGAGTAAATGATGCAGAAATCCACTTCTGGGGCCCACTTGGTGTGTGCTTGGGCTGATCATTGAGCTTTACATGTGTAGAGGCTTCTCTTGGAGTTGAACGCCAGTTTGTAACCTGTTTCTGGCGTTTAACTCCACTTTGCAACCTGTTTCTGGCGTTTAACTCCAGAATGCAACATGGAACTGGCGTTGAACGCCAGTTTGCATCGTCTAAACTCGGGTAAATTATGGACTATTATATATTTCTGGAAAGCCCTGGATGTCTACTTTCCAACGCAATTAAGAGCGCGCCATTTGGAGTTCTGTAGCTCCAGAAAATTCACTTTGAGTGCAGGGAGGTCAGAATCCAACAGCATCTGCAGTCCTTCTTCAACCTCTGAATCTGATCTTTGCTCAAGTCCCTCAATTTCAGCCAGAAAATACCTGAAATCACAGAAAAACACACAAACTCATAGTAAAGTCCAGTAATGTGATTTTTATTTAAAAACTAATAAAAATATACTAAAAACTAACTAAATTATACTAAAAATTATGTAAAAACAATGCCAAAAACCGTATAAATTATCCACTCATCACCACACCAAACTTAAATTATTGCTTCTTCCCAAGCAACTGAAAATTAAATAGGATAAAAAGAAGAGAATATACTATGAATTCCAAAATATCAATGAAACTTAGCTCCAATCAAATGAGCGGGACTAGTAGCTTTTTGCCTCTTGAATAGTTTTGGCATCTCACTTTATCCCTTGAAGTTCAGAATGATTGGCATCTATAGGAACTTAGAATTTAGATAGTGTTATTGATTCTCCTAGTTTAGTATGTTGATTCTTGAACACAGCTACTTTATGAGTCTTGGCTGTGGCCCTAAGCACTTTGTTTTCCAGTATTACCACCGGATACATAAATGCCACAGACACATAACTGGGTGAACCTTTTCAGATTGTGACTCAGCTTTGCTAAAGTCCCCAATTAGAGGTGTCCAGGGTTCTTAAGCACACTCTATTTTTGCTTTGGACCTTGACTTTAACCGCTCAGTCTCAAGTTTTCACTTGACACCTTCACGCCACAAGCACATGGTTAGGGACAGCTTGGTTTAGCCGCTTAGGCCAGGATTTTATTCCTTTATGCCCTCCTATCCACTAATGCTCAAAGCCTTGGATCCCTTTTTTATTACCCTTGCCTTTTGGTTTTAAGGGCTATTGGCTTTTTCTGCTTGCTTTTTCTTTTCTTTTTTTCTTTCTCTCTTTTTTTTCATTTTTTTTCTTTTCTCTCTCTTTTTTTTTATTTTTTTTCGCAAGGTTTTTTGTATTCACTACTTTTTCTTGCTTCAAGAATCAGTTTTATGATTTTTCAGATTATCAAATAACATGTCTCTTTTTTCATCATTCTTCAAGAGCCAACATATTCAACATTCATAAACTACAATTTCAAAAGACATATGCACTGTTCAAGCATTCATTCAGAAAACAAAAAGTATTGTCACCACATCAAAATAATTAAACTAGTTTCAAGGATGAATTCGAAACCATGTACTTCTTGTTCTTTTGTTTTCAGAACATTTTTTTATTTAAGAGAGGTGATGGATTCATATTCATAACTTTAAGGCATAGACACTTACACACTAGTGATCATATAGTAAAGACACAAACATAAATAAAACATAAAGCTCAAAAATCAAAAAACAGTAAAATAAATAGACAAGGAGATTAAGGAATGAGTCCACCTTAGTGAGGATGGCGTCTTCCTCTTCTTGAAGAACCAATGGTGCTTTTGAGCTCCTCTATGTCTCTTCCTTGCCTTTGTTGCTCCTCCCTCATAGCTCTTTGATCTTCTCTAATTTCATGGAGGATGATGGAGTGCTCTTGGTGCTCCATCCTTAGTTGTCCCATGTTAGAACTTAATTCTCCTAGGAAAGTGTTGATTTGCTCCCAATAATTCTGTGGAGGAAAGTGCATCTCCTGAGGCATCTCAGGAATTTCATGGTGAGGGATTTTCTCATGCTCCTGTTGAGGTCCATGATCTCTTGTTTGCTCCATCCTTTTCTTAGTGATGGGCTTATCCTCTTCAATGAGGATGTCTCCCTCTATGTCAATTCCAGCCGAATTGTAGAGGTGGCAAATGAGGTGAGAAAAGGCTAACCTTGCCAAAGTAGAGGACTTGTCAATCACCTTGTAGAGTTCTTGAGGTATAATCTCATGAACTTCCACTTCCTCCCCAATCATGATAATGTGGATCATGATGGCCCGGTCTATAGTAACTTCAGACCGGTTGCTAGTAGGAATGATTGAACGTTGAATAAACTCCACCCATCCTCTAGCCACTGGTTTGAGGTAATGCCTTCTTAACTGAACCGGCTTGTTGATAAACCCATATTTCATGAGTTCTTTTGTGCTTAATTTGAGTGCTTTATTCAAATCTCCACCTACTTATTCTTATTAACTGCATAGTTTTACTTTCCCTTCCTTATTATGTCATATTGTGAAAAACATGTTTCCTAAGCTTTAAAAATTAATTATTTTAATTACCTTTATTTCCATTCGATGCCATGATTAGTGTGTTGAGTAGTTTCAGATTTTCTAAGGCAGAATGACTTAAAGGATGGAAAAGGAAATATATAAAATGGAAGGAGAAAGCAAAACGGAGCTTTAAGGAAACTGGTATCCACGCGATCGCATGGATGACGCGATCGTGTGCCAGAAGCGAAGATGCAGCGATGCGGCCGCATGATTGACGCGACCGCGTGGCAAGGAAAAGCTCCAAATGACGCGACCGCGTGACCCACGCGGACGCGTGACAGAGGCCACGCACCAGAAATTGCAGAAAACGCTCATAGCGATTTCTGAAGCCCTTTTTGGCCCAGATCCAAGTACAGACAGCATAGACTAGAGGTTATAAAGTGTGGGAATGCACCCATTCAAAGGGAGCTCGCATATTTTACTTTTCAATGATTTAGATTTAGTTGAGAGGGAGATCTTCTCCTCTCTCTCTTTTAAGATTAGGATTTAGGATTTCTTCTTATTTTAAGAGTAACTCTCAATCCAGGTTTTATGTTTCTTTGTTTTAGCTTTCTTTTACTTTTAATTATTCCAGCACTTGAATTAATCATTGAATTTATGAATTTCTTCCATATTGCAGACTATATTTAAATTAATAATATTTGAGGTATTTTCAGTTTATGATTGTTCTCTTTGATTTAAGTTACCATTGCTTCCCATCTAAGGATATTTTTATTATTCCAGCAATTTTACTTTTTCCCCTTTTGGTCCTGGTTAAGAATTCAGTAACTCAACAGTTATTAAACTTAACATAATTGATAATCGTTATCTTGCTAATTGAGCTGAACTTAAGTAATCCCAACCTTTTCTTAGGAAATAAATAGGATTCAAAGGTCAATTTAATCAGTCCCTTGACTTTCTGTTGCCCTAGTACAGGTTGATCAAGTGGAGTTTAGATTCAACTTTCATTATAGTTGAGAGAGATAACTACGTTGGACCTCCAACTTCTCTTACCTTACCAAAAGTCTGCTTTGCAGCATTTATTTATTTTAATTGCCATTTACTTTACTTGTCATTTAGATTACTTGCTTCTCATCTTCTAAACCCCGATTACAACCTTTATAGCCAATAATAAGAACATACTTCCTCGCAGTTCCTTGAGAAGACGACCCGAGGTTTGAATACTCGGTTAACAATTTTTAAAGGGGTTTGTTACTTGTGACACCCAAAACGTTTGTATGAAAGGACTTTTGAAGGTTTAGAAACTATACTTGCAACGAGGATTTATCTGCAAATTTCTAGACCACGCAAGAGTTCCTCTCATCACTTGCCTCTTGAGTCAATTTTCTATTGAGCTCCTTCCTCACATATGTCTATGAGGACTTGGTCCAACCTTTGATCAAAGTTGACCCTTCTAGTGTAGGGGCATGCGTTCTCTTCCATCATTGGCAAGTTGAACGCCAGCCTTACATTTTCCAGACTGAAATCTAAGTATTTTTCCCGAACCATGGTAAGCCAATGCTTTGGATTCGGGTTCACACTTTGATCATGGTTCCTAGTGATCCATGCATTTGCATAGAACTCTTGAACCATTAAGATCCCGACTTGTTGAATGGGGTTGGTGAGAACTTCCCAACCTCTTCTTTGGATCTCAAGTCGGATCTCCGGATACTCATTCTTTTTGAGCTTGAAAGGAACCTCAGGGATCGCTTTCTTCTTGGCCACAACTTCATAGAAGTGGTCTTGATGGACCTTTGAGATGAATCTCTCTATCTTCCATGACTCAGAGGTGGAAGCAATTGCCTTCCCTTTCCTCTTTCTTGAGGATTCTCTGGCCTTAGGTGCCATTGATGGTTATGGAAAAAACAAAAAGCAATACTTTTTACCACACCAACTTAAAATGTTTGCTCATCCCCGAGCAAAAGAAGAAAGAAAGAAGAAGAAGAAGAAGAGAAATGGAGGAGAGGGAGAGAAAGGTGGTTTCGGCCAAGGGGAAGAAGAGAGGGTTGTGTTGTGTGAAAATGAAGAAGGAATGAGGGGTTTATATAGGAGTGGGGGAAGGGTTAGGGTTCGGCCATTAGGGTTGGGTTTGGGAGGGAAAATATTTTGAATTTGAAGGTAGGTGGGGTTTTTGGAGAAGAGAGGATGGATGTGAGTGGTGAAGAGGTGATGGGGAAGAGGATTGAGTTGATTGGTGAGGGGTATTTGGGAAAGAGTGATTGAGTTGATTGGTGAGGGGTATTTTGGGAAGAGAGTTATGAAAAGGTGTGAAGAGGAGAGAAGAAGTGGTGGAGATCCTGTGGGGTCCACAGATCCTGTGGGAATCCTGTGGGGTCCACAGATCCTGAGGGGATCCTGTGGGGTCCACAGATCAAGTGGGGTCAAGGACTTAACATCCCTGCTCCAATTAGGCGTGTAAAACGCCCTTACTATGCAATCCTGGCGTTTAACGCCAGACTGCTGCTTGTTTCTGGCGTTAAACGCCCAAATATAGCCTATTTCTGGCGTTTAACACCTAGCAGATGATTGTTTCTAGCGTTAAACACCAGACAGATGCTTGTTTCTGGCGTTTAATGCCAGACTGCTCTTCCTCCAGGTGTGCTGTTTTTCATTCTGTTTTTTTTTTTTTCAGTAGTTTTTGTGACTTGACATGATCATCAACCTAAAGAAAATATAAAATAACAATAGAAAATAACTAAATATAATTAGATAACATTGGGTTGCCTCCCAACAAGCGCTTCTTTAATGTCAATAGCTTGACAGTGAGCTCTCATGGAGCCTCACAGATGGGCAGAGCATTGTTAGGACCTCCCAACACCAAACTTAGAGTTTGAATGTGGGGGTTCAACACCAAACTTAGAGTTTGGTTGTGGCCTCCCAACACCAAACTTAGAGTTTGACTGTCGGGGCTTTGGTTGACTCTGCAGTGAGAGAAGATTTTCATGCTTCCTCTCCACGGTTACAGAAGGAGATCCTTGAGTTTTAAAAACAAGGTTGTCCTCATTCAGTTGAAGGACCAATTCTCCTCTGTCCACATCAATCACAGCTTTTGCTGTGGCTAGGAAGGGTCTTCCAAGGATGATGAATTCATCCTCATCCTTCCCAGTGTCTAGGATTATGAAATCAGCAGGGATGTAAAGGCCTTCAACCTTTACTAACACGTCCTCTACTAGTCCATAAGCCTATTTTCTGGAGTTGTCTGCCATCTCTAATGAGATTCTGGCAGCTTGCACCTCAAGGATCTCAAGTTTCTCCATTACAGAGAGTGGCATTAAGTTTATTCCTGACCCTAGGTCACACAGAGCCTTCTCAAAGGTCATGGTGCCTATGTCACAGGGAATTAGGAATTTACCAGGATCCTATTTTTTTGAGGTAATTTCTGCCTATCCAATGCATTCAGTTCATTGGTGAGCAAGGGAGGTTCATCTTCCCAAGTCTCATTACCAAATAATTTGGCATTCAGCTTCATGATTGCACCAAGGTACTTAGCAACTTGCTCCTCAGTAACATCTTCATTCTCTTCAGAAGAAGAATACTCATCAGAGCTCATAAAGGGCAGAAGGAGGTTCAATGGAATCTCTATGGTCTCTAGATGAGCCTCAGATTCCTTTGGTTCCTCAAAGAAAAACTTCTTATTGGTCACTGAGCGTCCCAGGAGGTCTTCCTCACTAGGATTCACGTCCTCCTCCTCCCTTTTAGATTCGGCCATGATGGTCAAATCAATGGCCTTGCACTCTCTCTTTGGATTTTCTTCTGTATTGCTTGGGAGAGTACTAGGAGGAGTTTCAGTGATCCTTTTACTCAGCTGGCCCACTTGTGCCTCCAAATTTCTAATGGAGGACCTTGTTTCATTCATGAAACTCACAGTGGCCTTAGATAGATCAGAGACTATATTTGCTAAGCTAGATGAATTCTGCTCAGAATTCTCTGTCTGTTGCTGAGTGGATGATGGAAAAGGTTTGCTATTGCTAAACCTGTTTCTTCCACCATTATTAAAGCCTTGTTGAGGCTTTTGTTGATCCTTCCATGAGAAATTTGGATGATTTCTCCATGAGGGATTATAGGTGTTTCCATAGGGTTTACCCATGTAATTCACCTCTGCTATTGCAGGGTTCTCAGGATCATAAGCTTCTTCTTCAGAAGATGGCTCTATAGTACTGTTGGATGATTCCTTCAATCCATTCAGACTTTGAGAAATCATATTGACTTGCTGAGTCAATATTTTATTCTGAGCCAATATGGCATTCAGAGTATCGATTTCAAGAACTCCCTTCCTCTGAAGCGTCCCATTATTCACAGGATTCCTTTCAGAAGTGTACATGAACTGGTTATTTGCAACCATGTCAATGAGTTCCTGAGCTTCTGCAGGCATTTTCTTTAGGTGAATAGATCCACCTGCAGAATGGTCCAATGACATCTTTGATAATTCAGACAGACCATCATAGAATATATCTACGATGGTCCATTCTGAAAGCATGTCAGAAGGACACTTTTTGGTCAGTTCCTTGTATCTCTCCCAAGCTTCATAGAGGGATTCACCTTCTTTTTGTTTGAAGGTTTGAACATCCACTCTAAGCTTACTAAGCTTTTGAGGAGGAAAGAACTTGGCTAAGAAAGCCGTGACCAGCTTATCCCAAGAGTTCAGGCTATCTTTAGGTTGAGAATCCAACCATATTCTAGCTCTATCTCTTACAGCAAACGGGAAAAGCATAAGCCTGTAGACCTCGGGATCAATTGAGGTTAAGAACTGAAAAGGATCTTCTGATGGAAGTCCATGAAACTTGCAATTCTGTTGCATCAGAGAAACTAATTGAGGTTTCAGCTCAAAATTGTTTGCTCCAATGGCAGGGATTGAGATGCTTCTTCCATGTAAATTGGAATTTGGTGCAGTAAAGTTACCAAGCATCTTCCTTACATTGTTATTATTTTCGGCCATGTCTCCTTCTTTTTCGAAAATTTCTGTCAGATTTTCTCTAGAGAGTTGTGCTTTAGCTTCCCTTAGCTTCCTCTTCAGAGTCCTTTCAGGTTCAGGATCAGCTTCAACAAGAATGTTCTAATCCTTGTTCCTGCTCATATGAAAAAAAAGAGAACAGAAAATATGGAATCCTCTATGGCACAGTATAGAGATTCCTTATGTAAGTATAAGAAGAGAATAATGGAGGAACGAAAAGATAAGAATCCAAACACAAGGGAGAGGAATGAGTTCGAATTCTTGGGTAAAAGAGGGGTGTTAGTAGATGAATAAATAAACAGAAGGGGATGAGAGATGAGAGAATTTGAAAATTAAACAAATTAAAATAAAAATATTTTTATTTTTAATTTAAAATTAAAATGAAAATTCGAAAATTTAAAAAAAAAGGAAAAATGAAATTAAATTAAATTAAAGTTTAAAACAATTAGTTAATTAAAGAGGAATTTTGAAAAAGAGGAAAGGGATTTTCGAAAATTAGAAAGAGAGAGTTAGTTAGGTAGCTTTGAAAAAGATATGATTGAAATAGTAAACTTTTTAAAACCAATCAAAAAGTCAAGTAGTTAATTGAAAAAGATTTGAAAATCAATTTTTTGAAAAGATAAGAAGTTAGAAAAGAAGTTAGACAAGATTTTGAAATTGATTTTGAAAAAGATGTGATTGAAACTTATTTTGAGGAAGATTTGAAAAAGAAATTTAAAAAGATTTGATTTTTGAAATCAAAGTTGATTACTTGACTAACAAGAAACTAAAAAGATATGATTCTAGAGTTTAAAGATTGAACCTTTCTTACTAGGCAAGTAACAAACTTAAAAAAAATTTTGAATCAATCACATTAATGGTTAGTAAAGATTTTGAATTTATAAACAAGATAAAAAGATTTTTGAAAATCAATTTGAAATTTTCAAAAATCATAAAAGAAAAAATGAAAAAGATTTGATTTTTGAAAAAGATTTGAAAAAGATAGAATTTTTAAATTGAAAATTTGATTTGACTCATAAGAAACAACTAGATTTTTAAAACTTTTGACTAAATCAAATCAAATTTTCAAAAATTTATTAGAGAAAAAAGGAAGGATATTTTTTTTATTTTTGAATTTTAATGATGAGAGAGAAAAACATCAAAAAGACTCAATGTATGAAAATTTTGGATCAAAACAAATGATGCATGCAAAAACACTATGAATGTCAAGATGAACACCAAGAACACTTTGAATGTCAAGATGAACACCAAGAACATATTTTTGAAACTTTTTAAGAAAAGAAAAACATGCAAAACACCAAACTTAAAAATTTTTATTCTTTAGACACTAATAATTCAAGAATGCATATGAAAAATAAGAAAAGACACAAAACATGAAAATATGAAGATCAAACAAGAAGACTTACCAAGAACAACTTAAAGATCATGAAGAACATATGCACGAGTTTTCGAAAAATGCACAAATTTTAAAAAAATATGCAATTGACACCAAGCTTACAATTTGACACTAGACTCAAACAAGAAACATCAAATTATTTTTGATTTTATGATTTTATTAAATTTTTTTGGTATTTTTCGAAAATTAATTGGAAAAAGAAAATAAGAATTTCAAAATTTTTAATAAGAATTCTAGGAATCTTGCAATGTTAGTCTAAAGCTCCGGTCCAGGAATTAGACATGACTTACTAGCCAGCCAAGCTTTCAATGAAAGCTCCGGTCTAAAATACTAGACATGGCCAATGGCCAGCCAAGCTTCAGCAGATATTGAGACCTCCCATGTATACAACAACTATGTGTGTAACTGCCAAATGGGTGAAGATCAACAAGCTCTTGTGATGATAAGTTGAAACCCCGGTCCAAAAGATTAGACATGGCTTACAGTCAGCCAGGATTCAACAGATCATCATGAAACACTAGAATTCATTCTTAAAAATTCTGAATAAAAAATATATTTTTGAAAATATTTATTTATTTATTTATTTATTCATTTTTTCGAAAATAAGAATAATAAAAACAAAAAGGTTAAAATTAAAATAAAATTACCTAATCTGAGCAACAAGATGAACCGTCAGTTGTCCAAACTCGAACAATCCCCGGCAACGGCGCCAAAAACTTGGTGCACGAAATTGCGATCATCAATAATGGCTCCCAAAGACTTGGTGCTCTTAAATGTGAATCACACTTTTTCATAATTCCGCACAACTAACCAGCAAGTGCACTAGGTTGTCCAAGTAATAAACCTTACGTGAGTAAAGGTCGATCCCACGGAGATTATCGGCTTGAAGCAAGCTATGGTCACCTTGTAAATCTCAGTCAGGCGGATTCAAATGGTTATGGTGAATTGATAATAAATATAAATAAAATATAAACTAGGATAGAGATACTTATGTAATTCATTGGTGAGAATTTCAGATAAGCGTATAGAGATGCTTTCGTTCTTCCTGAACCTCTGCTTTCCTGTTGTCTTCATCCAATCATTCCTACTCCTTTCCATGGCAAGCTGTATGTTGGGCATCACCGTTGTCAATGGCTACATCCCGTCCTCTCTGTGAAAATGGTCCAATGCGCTGTCACTGCATGGCTAATCATCTGTCAGTTCTCGATCATACTGGAATAGGATTTACTATCCTTTTGCGTCTGTCACTACGCCCAGCACTCGCGAGTTTGAAGCTCGTCACAGCCATCCCTTCCCGGATCCTACTCGGAATACCACAGACAAGGTTTAGACTTTTCGGATCTCAGGAATGGCCGTCCATGGGTTCTAACTTATACCACAAAGACTCTAATATCTCGGACTCGGTCCCCTGTATTAGATATCTAAGAGATATTCATTCTAGCTTGTTTGCATGTAGAACGGAAGTGTTTGTTAGGTACGCGTTCGTAAGTGAGAATGATGATGAGCATCACATAATCATCACATTCATCATATTCTTGGGTACGAATGAATATCTTAGAATAGGAATAAGCTTGAATTGAATAGAAAAATAATAGTACTTTGCATTAATACTCGAGGAACAGCAGAGCTCCACACCTTAATCTATGGTGTGTAGAGACTCTACCGTTGAAAATACATAAGAACAAGGTCTAGGCATGGCCGAGAGGCCAGCCCCCTAAACATGATCAAAGGATCAAAAGATAATCCAAAGATGTAAATACAATAGTAAAAAGTCCTATTTATACTAAACTAGTTACTAGGGTTTACAGAAATGACTAAATGATGCAAAAATCAACTTCTGTGGCCCACTTGGTGTGTGCTTGGGCTGAGCATTGAGCTTTACACGTGTAGAGGCTTCTTTTGGAGTTGAACGCCAGTTTGTAACCTGTTTCTGGCGTTTAACTCCACTTTGCAACCTGTTTCTGGCGTTTAACTCCAGAATGCAACATGGAACTGGCGTTGAACGCCAGTTTGCATCATCGAAACTCAGGCAAAGTATGGACTATTATATATTTCTAGAAAGCCCTGGATGTCTACTTTCCAACGCAATTAAGAACGTGCCATTTGGTGTTCTGTAGCTCCAGAAAATCCACTTTGAGTGCAGGGAGGTCAGAATCCAACAGCATCTGCAGTCCTTCTTCAACCTCTGAATCTGATATTTGCTCAAGTCCCTCAATTTCAGCCAGAAAATACCTGAAATCACAGAAAAATACACAAACTCATAGTGAAGTCCAGTAATGTGATTTTTATTTAAAAACTAATAAAAATATACTAAAAATTAACTAAATTATACTAAAAACTATGTAAAAACAATGCCAAAAAGCGTATAAATTATCTGCTCATCACAACACCAAACTTAAATTGTTGCTTGTCCCCAAGCAACTGAAAATCAAATAGGATAAAAAGAAGAGAATATACTATGAATTCCAAAATATCAATGAAACTTAGCTCCAATCAGATGAGCCAGACTAGTAGCTTTTTGCCTCTTGAATAGTTTTGGCATCCCACTTTATCCCTTGAAGTTCAGAATGATTGGCATCTATAGGAACTTCGAATTTAGATAGTATTATTGATTCTCCTAGTTTAGTATGTTGATTCTTGAACACAGCTACTTTATGAGTCTTGGCCATGGCCCTAAGCACTTTGTTTTCTAGTATTACCACCGGATACATAAATGCCATAGACACATAACTGGGTGAACCTTTTCAGATTGTGACTCAACTTTGCTAAAGTCCCCAATTAGAGGTGTCTAGGGTTCTTAAGAACACTCTGTTTTTGCTTTGGACCTTGACTTTAACCGCTCAGTCTCAAGTTTTCACTTGACACCTTCACGCCACAAGCACATGGTTAGCGTTGGGTTGCGACCTGCATCTGAAAAACAACAACAGAATATGGTATGAGAACCGGAGGTTCTTAGTATGGTAACAGTGCCCAATGATGTAGGTTATAAGACCCCAGGACGCCAAAGGCAATCATAGACTTCATATCCATCACAAGATTCATCTTAGGCATAACTAAAACAGTAAATCAGAATTATATAAATCTTAACATAAATAAACAGGGTACTCTATCTTAGGGAATTTCTATTCTAACCAAACATTACTGTCCCACAGCCTTCCCCAACCTATCCTCCATGCGATCCCATCGCCACCGCCTTCCAAACCTCCTCAATCCTAGTAGAAATCACAATTAATTACAATGCAAGTAAAACACAAGTAGAAGCATATAAGGCAAGTAATTCAAGTAAGTAATTAGGCATATTTTACAAATAGGCAAACCATTATAAGTAGTCAAAACATACAAACAGATAGAAAATGCATATGATGAATGCCTGTCCTACTAGCTGTGATATCACATTGTCGGTTCAAATGCCAACCCGACACACCTCCATGGAGATGTTGCCCTTCGGAATCATCATTAGGAACCCCCGAGATATGGTACTCGGATCACTTTCCAGGATTTTGTGCCTGTACACTCTATTAATCTGAAGGGATGTGAGCGGAATACTCTTGCCTCAGACCTCACATCTCAACGTAAGTGGGATTAACCACCGTCCTTACGCCGCCGCCACTACCTCGACAGGCGGGATTAACCACCATCCCTGCCGGGCACATAACGTCTTATCATTTCTCAGTATAAAACAGTAGTTCAGTGGTTTTTCAGAAAATATTTTTCAATACATCAATGATTCATCATTGCACATTCGGGTCCTCGACTCATCACAACTACTGTCAAATCAACATTTCCATTCCGAGTCCTCGACTCATCTCAACTACTGTTAATTCTCTTTTCCATTCCGAACTCAACAGTTCATCAGTTCTCATTTTATATACCAATCTACCTTCACACGCCATCAAGCCCATCCTCAGTACACCAGAAACCTAAGCCTCTGTTCTCTAATTTTTCATAATAATATCAATTAAATCTCTTAGGTTCTTTCCCATGTTCTCATACCCAAACTTGAGCCCAAGAGTCTTAAAATGGTATCATAGGAGCTTACAATCTTGTTGGAAAGGTGAAATAGTTGAAAACAAAATTTAAATTTGAGAAACAGGGCGTGTGCGTATGCACAGGGGTGTGCGTGCGCACGCTCAAAGAGATTTTTAAAACGTGTGTGCACGCATAGAGGTGTTTGTACGCACAGGTACCAAAATTTGCAATGCTGTTTGCTCGCACAAGGTGTGCTAGCACCCTCAACAGACTGCCCTTCCCAACTTGTGCGTGCGCACAGGGCTGTGCGTACGCACAGGTTGTAAATCCTCATTGGTTATGTGTGCGCACCAGCTGTGCTAGTGTTGTAAACAAAAAGCCTTTCCCTGCCTGTGCGTACGCACAGGTCTGTGCGTACACACAAGTTTAAAATTTTGCAAGGTTGTGCGTGCGCACAAGGCTGTGCGTGCGCACATACCAGAAATCACAATTCTGCAATTTTGCAAAATTTCTGATTTTCAACACCAAACTTTGAATGATCATAACTCCTTCTACAAAAATCCAAATTTTACAAACTTTATATCGATTTGAAGATTTTTCAATGAATTTTAATTCTAAACAAATTTCAACAAATTTTGAAAACTGAGGCATAAGTTATGATCAGACAAAGTTTAGCAAAAACCAACTTTTACCAAAACTCACAAAAATCTCACTTTACCAACTTTCACAAACTACATCCAACCAAAACAATACCAAACTTCCAATTACAACACAATCTACCCTCTTGTGTCACCATTCATCATTCACACTAATTTTCCATCACACTTCATCATTCTCAATCTCAATTATCAAACATCTAACATTACAAACAATTTTTCCACCAATACATTCACCAATCATCATTCTATCATCAATTTCAATATCAATCTCCCATATCATACTACCAATATCAATATAGCCATTTATCAATCATTCTAAATCATCAATTATCATACACACTTTCATCAACATAACCAAAGCTCATCAATTCATCATAAATCATCATACCTCAACATTCATCAACTCAACAACCATTTTAATTCAAACCTATCCTATGGGTCACTAGCCTAGGTGTCCATGAATATTATATACTACATAGAGAAAACCGAAACCATACCTTGGCTGATTCCCAATATGCACCAAAACCCCCAATATGAGCTGAAGATAAGCTTTCAACCACAAGCAAGCCTCCAAATCCACTCCAACAAGCACCAACAAGTTCCAAAGGCTTTCAAACTCACAATAATCAAGCTATAATAGTACTAGGGGTGTAAGTTACCGAACCGGACCGAAATATACTGCAAAACCGAACCAAAAATTATAACAACCAAATGAAAAACCGAAAAAATCATTTTTTTATTTTTTTCGAACTAAACCGATCGATTCGGTTCGGTTTTCGGTTGGTTTGGTAAAAACCAAACCGAACCAAATCGAACCGAGACAGATGTTCTGTAGTTGTTCTATTTACTGGTTTACCCCTTACTTTAACCTAGGTATAAATACCTAAATCTGAATACCCTCACTCTCGAAGCCCTTTCACTCGCGTAGCCTCACTCCTCACACAGACATGAGACACCCACTCACCCACAGGCCACAGCTCCCTTCCATCTTCCATTCTTCCTCCTCCAAGCGGCCATGACTGAGAGAGATTTTGAGAAAGCCAGAGAGCCAGGGAGCGTCATCCACCATCAAGGAAGCCCTCCACCGTCGCTCGAAGCCGTCGCAAGTCATCCATTCATCTCCGTCGCACACTCGCAGGCGTAGCAAAGAGCAGCGCCGTCGTGTAGCTAGAAGCCCAGAAGCATCATCCAGTTTGCGCCCTCCACCGTCGCTTGAAGCCATCGTCCAGTGGCAACAAACCCTAAACGGAGCAGCACTCCAAAGTCCAGTCGCCAAGCCCTCTCCTGCAAAAAGCAACTGAATAATGTCTTCTTCGGAGGTTAGAATTTGTCCTTGGTTATAATTTTTTTTTTATAGTAATTAATTATATATTTTTAATAAACTCACCATGTCTAAGTAATCTCAAAATCCTAGTTTGCAATATTTTTTCAACACTATATATAACTTTAGTGGGATTTTTAGTGATATTTGTACTTGATTTAACCTGAATAATTGTTTTTAGTGATTTTTCAGTTTTCCATAAGTCCTTTATTGTTCAGTATATATAATCATGTAAGTGTAGCTGTTTGAATCCAGAATATACATTTAAAGGTCTTGGCTTGCTACTTGCTAATCTTGTTAGATGAGTTTTGAATATTATGTAATTAATATTGGTGTATTTTTTAATATATATGTGTAGCTGTCTCTGATTGTTTATGGTCATTTAAATTCTGTTGATTGGCTTTAAAAATGAATTACTTATGGTTCTGTTTATGAGCTACTTATGAGCTGCTTTGGTTTTGTTTATGAGCTGTTTAAAAATGAATTGTAAACCTAAATTTAGTATTGTGATTCTTAGCACTTGTTTCTATGTTCCCTAGACATCCGAGATCATTGGTTATTAATCTATCATTAAGTAATCTCTTAAGAAGCTTTCTAATTTTGTAATGGTTAGTGGGGGTATAGTACTCGTGTTTTTTTGGATTATATCTCTTGTTCTTTTCATCATATGGGTTTGAAGATTCTTACTTTTTTGTATCTTACTATTTGTCATGTTTAATAAGTATTTGCTTCTAATTAACATTTTAGGTAAAGGGTAATGATACAATGTATTAACCCCTTTTTTTAATTATTAAATACTAGAAGGAAGTAATTATTATTTCATTGCATTTTGGTTGTTGAATGTGGGAGATGTCAGATGTTGCTATAAATGTATAAAGGGCCAGAACCTTGCTACAAGAGCATAACAATGTTGGAATAGAAATTTAGAGAAAAGGTTGTGTAATACAAATATGAGCTGCTTACTCTCTCTGTGCATAGATTGATAGATTGATAGATTGATAGATAGATAAATATATTGTAGATGAACAATGAGAAGAATTAATTAATAACTATGAAGCTGAGGGATTTGGATATCTTTTTTGTCTAAATATCTTCGTAATTTAATTTTTGGTGTTCTTTTTTCTTTAAGTTATGGATTTAGGATATTTTAGTTAGCCACAAATTTATCTTTTATGCTTCAACCACTGCATTATAATTAATAATTCTGTGCTCTGCACATAATTCTCTCTCACACACACTATTTTACATGACTTTTCTTTGTTTTCACATGACTTATAATTAATATGTTTCACAATTTGTTGTTGTGGCTTAAATTAGCTGCATATATATGTTTCATAATTTGTTGCTGTGGTTTAATTTGGCTGCATATATATGTTTCACGTGATTTTATATGTCTGCATATATATGGCTGCATATAATTAATATGTTTCACAAGTTTGAATGCTAAATTTGTTGCTGGAAACAATACTTTTGTTGCTGTTGATGAGTTAAAATGCTAATTTTTCATTGTTATGTTTATATATATGCAGCCAACAAGTAATGATGATGAGTTAAAATGCTAATTTTCTATATTATGTTTATAATTTATATTGGTATTTTTGTTTTATTTTTGTAGAAATTGCACCAACTGGAGAAGATGATGATGAGTCTGGTGTGGATTCAGATTAAGCATGGTGGCTGTTTGGTTTATTTGCTTCAAAGTGATTGTTTTGGTTTAAAGTGTGTTTATTTTTGTTGTTTTGCTAGACATTTTTAATTGTCTTTGTTTTATGTTTAATTTAGTTGAATTTGTATTGAATTTGGATGTGATATACTCTTGTTATTCTAGTTTATTGAAGGTTTTAAACTTTATTTATGGTAATTTAAATTCTAATTATTAGGTGTAAAAAAACCGAAAAAATTGACCGAACCAAACTGCTGTTGGTTCGGTTCGGTTCGGTTCGGTTATTCAAACAGCAGCCAACCGAATGGTTGGTATCATTATAGAACCGATCAGGTCGGTTCGGTTAGTTTTTGGTCCAAAATCGAACCAACCCGAACCGATTACACCCCTATATAATACACATAATTCATCACTAATCAACCCAGAGCTCAAATTAATCATAATCTCACAAGGGTTTCAAGAGGCCTTGGATAAACCCCAATTTTAGGGTTTATTTTGTATAGAATTTGGAGAGTTTTATTAATATTCTATCACACTTATCCATATAAAATGCATAGTTTTGTGTCTCCTTCCTAATTTTGCTTGATGATTGAAAACATGCTTTTTAGGCCTTAAATATGCTATATTTTTATCTCCCTATATTACCATTCGATGCCGTGATCTATTTGTTGAGTGATTTCAAAGTTTATAAGGGCAAGAATGGTCTAGAAGAGAGGAAGGAAGCATGCATAAGTGGAAGGAGCATGAAAAATAGAGCTTTGGAGTATTAGCATCGACGCGCATGCGTGGGAGCTTGGATTTGGGATTGGCGTGCAAAAGTTGACGCCTCCGCGTGGCTGGGCAGAAATCTCATCGATGCATACGCACAATTAACGCGTACGCGTGGATCGCAAAAACCCAGACGACGCGTACGCGTGACGCTCGGCACGTGACCTCATTAGTGAAATCGTGGCTGGCGATTTCTGCAGAGCTCCAGGCCCAATTTGAGCTGAATTCTAGAGAGAAAGGACCCAAGAGACCAAGGAGGAAGGGGGGATTCACACATGAGAGAATTTTCTAGCTAGGTTTTGAATTGGTGGTTCTAGAGAGAGAAACTCTAACTTCTCTCTAGGTTTTGGCTTTCTCAAATTCAGTTTCACTTGGATCCTTTGATTAAATCTGAATTTAATTTCAATTCTACATTGTTCTAGTTTGTAGATCTTATTCTCCTACTCTCATTTATTGTTCTTCTTACTCTAGCTATTTTGGATCTAAGATTTGTATCCTGTTTACATTGATTTCTATTAATACATTGAGAAATTTCATGTTCATTGTGGTTAATTGATTTATTGTGTTGATTGCTTGTACTAGATAACTTTAATTCAAATTCTCTTTTCAATTCCACAATGTCTTCCATTATTGCTCACCAAATGTTTGAGAAAATGTCAACTATAGCTATAGAGTAGATTTTTACTCTTGGCTTGGGGGTTGGGTAATTGAAGACACTTGAATTGTCAAAACCTTTTGTTGATTGACAATTGGAAATTACTAATTGATTTGAATGACACTAACTCTAGTCTTTCCTTAGGATTTGACTAGGACTTGTGAACTCAAATTGATTATCTCTACTTGACTTTCCTTCATAGTTAGAGGTTAACTAAGTGGAGCAATAATCAATTCTTATCACAATTGTTGGAGGCAATGAGGATAGGAATTCCAATTCTCACCTCTAGCCAAGAATTTTATATTGATTGATTGTTATTCACTTGCTAGCTTAAGTCCTTGTTTTCCTTAGTTCAATTGTTAATTGCTCATTGCTTTAATTCATGATCATTTACTTCTCTTGTACTCAACTTCAAACTACCAAGAGAACTCCTAACCAATGATGTGCATCTTAAGGCAACTCCTAGGGAGAACGACCCGGGATTTTACTCCCGGTTATTGATTTTGAATTGTGGTGACACATTTTCTAAGTTTGATGCGTTATAGCTTGTTGGTTTAGAATTATACTCACGACATAATTCTATTGGAAAATTCTATACCGACAAAATATTGCGCATTACCTTACCTTACCCAACAGTTTTGGATGCCAAAACCACAAGCAATCAAGTACTAGAGTGTACCTAAACACCCAAAAC
The DNA here is from genome assembly GCF_059453495.1 of Arachis ipaensis. Taxonomy (NCBI): domain Eukaryota; kingdom Viridiplantae; phylum Streptophyta; class Magnoliopsida; order Fabales; family Fabaceae; genus Arachis; species Arachis ipaensis. Next base: position 116,516,902 of record NC_142435.1, on the reverse strand, counting down.
ATAAGATTTCACTCAAAACCAAAACCCAAAATTCGAATTTCACAAGGGCACGAAAACTGGGCAGAAAAATTCAAAAATCTTACCACAAAGCTTGGATAGAAGTAACAGGCTCGGCGAGAGCTTCGCGTAGCCACTGACGGCACGCGAATCGGAGCACCGTAGCTTGAGATATCGCGGATTAAAGTGAGATGTGAATAGTGTTTTAATGGAACCCTCCTCTCTTCTTCAACCTCACTTCATCTGGGTGTTGGTGTGTTTAATGAGCTGAAGGGTTCATTTAAAGCACTTATATATGTTGGGCTCGGGCCCAACTTGGGCCCGGTCCAACCCGTTAGCGTTTTTAGCCCGTTTGACCCAACTTCGGGCCAAACCTTTAAAATTAATGCCCGGTTTTCTATTTCTAATATTTTTCTAAGGTTTTTGACTGTTTTCACTTTTTCTTGTGCGGCACCGGGCAAACTTGAACCAGTTCAACCGGTTCTGCTGCCGGTTCGCAATTTTTCACGGTTTTTCGCCGAAAATACATTTTCTGACTCAGAAAAACCTACTGAGTCCAAAAATCACATTTAAATGCTCAGATTCTCACTCTAATTTTTCGGAATCTAATTTAGGCAATATTAATTACTTAATTCGATACTTTAATTAAGCTCGGTTCTTACATTCTCCCCACCAAATAAGAAATTGCCCTCAAAATTTAGTGATTACCTGAGAATAACTCGGGATAATCCTTTCGCATCTCGGACTCTAATTCCCAAGTATGCTCTTCAACTCCTGCTCTCTCCCAAGCTACTTTAACCAACTGAACTTCTTTTCCTCGCAGATTCTTCACACTAGTGTCGTCGATACGCACCGGTGTTACTTGGAATGTCAAGTTCTCCCACAACTCGACCGACTCAAGCTCTAACACATGAGTCGCATCCGACGTGTACTTACCGAGTTGTGACACGTGGAATACGTCATGCAAGTTAGACAAGTAAGGTGGCAAAGCTACTTGATACGCCACCGACCCGAATCGCCTCAGAATCTCAAACGATCCAATGAACCTCGGATTCAATTTCTTGGTTTTGATTACTCTTCCGATCCCAGTCATCGGTGTAACCCTCAAGAATACATGTTTTCCTACATCAAACTCCAATGGCTTCCTCTTCTGATCTGCATAACTCTTCTATCGACTCTATGCCGTTAGAATTCTCTCCCGAATCTTCTTAATCTTCTTCGTAGTCTCTGCTACCAAATCAGGACGCAAAACACTTGCTTCACTAGATTCATACCAACAAAGTGGAGATTGGTACTTCCGTCCATACAAGGCCTCATACGGAGCCATCCCAATGCTCGCATGAAAGCTATTGTTGTATGCAACTCCACCAACGGCATGTAGCAGTCCCAACTTCCAAGTTGATCCAGTACACATGCCCTTAACATATCTTCCAACGTCTGAATAGTCCTTTCCGACTGTCCATCCGTTTGTGGATGATATGTGGTACTGAGACATAGTTTTGTACCAAAAGACCTTTGGAAAGCTCTCCAAAACCTTGATGTGAATCGGGGATCACGGTCCGACACTATGCTCGATGGTACACCATGCAACCTTACGATCTCCTTAATATACAGCCTCGTCAACTACTCTATTGAACAACTTATTCGGATAGGCAGAAAATGAGCGGATTTGGTTAAGCGATCCATGATTACCCAAACCGCGTCAAATTCCGACCTAGTCCTTGGTAAACCAGTCACAAAGTCCATCGCAATTCCTTCCCACTTCCACTGAGGAATCTCAAGTGGCTGTAGCATCCCTGACGGTTTCTGATGCTTTATCTTCACCTTCTGACACGTAAGACACTTGGATACCACTGTAGCTACATCACCTTTCATCCCAGGTCACTATAACATCTTCTTTAAATCATAGTACATCTTCGTACTTCCGAGATGAATAGAAAACCCACTGTTGTGAGCTTACGACAACAAATCTTGCCTCAAACTCCCGACATCCGATATACAAATTCTTCCCTTGTATCTCCATAATCCTTCACCATCCTTAGTGAATTCTCCACGCCTCTTATCACCAATTGGTTGAAACAATTGTTGAAGCTTTTGCTCATCTTGTTGAGCCTTCTGAATTTCTATTTTAAAGGTACTCGAGATTTACAACTGATTCAAATAAGCTCTTCTGGCAACTTCACCAATATCTAGCTTAAGATCCACAAACTTATCCACTAACTCCTCCTCCTTGATTCTCATCCAAGCTATTGTTAAAGACTTCCACCTCAAAGCGTTTGCTACCACATTCGCCTTTCCAGGGTGATAACTTAGTTTAAAATCATAATCTTTAAATAACTCCATCCATCTCCTCTGACGCATATTAAGCTCTTTCTGATCAAAGATATACTTAAGACTCTTGTGATCAGAAAAGACGCTAAACCTCACTCCGTACAAGTGATGTCTCCAAATCTTCAATACAAACACAATCGCCGCTAATTCCAAGTCATGAGTTGGGTAATTTACCTCATGCGATCTCAGCTGACACGATGCGTAAGCCACCACATTCCGGTGTTGCATCAACACGCAACCCAAGCCCTTCAAAGAAGCATCACAATATACTTCAAATGGTTCATGCAGTTTTGGTAAAATCAAAACAGGTGCTGAAGTTAACTTCTGCTTCAAAGTTTGGAAACTTTCTTCACACTCCGACGTCCACACAAACGGCACTTCCTTCCTTGTCAACTTAGTCATCGGTAGTGCAATCCGGGAAAACCCTTCAATAAATCTCCGATAATATCCGGTTAAGCCTAAGAAACTTCTGACTTCCGTCACCGTTGTTGGTCTTTCCCATTCTATTACCGCTTCTACCTTCGAAGGATCTACGGCTATTCCTCCCTTGCTCACCACGTGACCTAGGAACTTCACCTCCTCCTTCCAAAATTCACACTTTGACCACTTAGCATACAATTTTTGCTCCTTTAAGATTTGCAACACAATCCTCAAGTGTTCCTCATGCTCCTTTGCCATCTTGGAATAAACTAAGATGTCATCTATGAAAATCACCACGAATTTATCTAGAAAGGGACGAAAGACTCTGTTCATATAATCCATGAAAACATCAGGTGCATTCGTTAACCCAAAGGACATCACCGCAAACTCGTAGTGTCTATAGCGCGTCTTAAACGCAGTCTTAGGAATATCATCCTCTTTCACCCTTATTGATGGTAACCGGATCTCAAATCGATCTTGAAAAATACTCCAGCTCCTTACAGTTGATCCATCAAGTCATCTATCCTTGGCAGCGGGTACTTGTTCTTCATAGTCACTTTGTTCAACTGTCGGTAATCCACACACAGTCGCATTCCTCCATCCTTCTTCTTCACCAATAAAACTGACGCTCCCCACGGTGATACACTCGGTCGAATGAACCTCTTGTTCAGAAGCTCTTCCAACTGAGTCTTTAATTTAGCCAGCTCTATCAGAGCCATTCTATACGGTGCAATCGACACTGGCCCAGCTCCTGACACCAATTCAATTGCAAATTCAATCTCCCTTTGAGGTGGAAATTCAAGAATATCTTCCGGGAACACCTCCGGAAAGTCTCTAACTACCGAAATTTGATCTAGTTCCTGATTATCACCTAACGTATTCACAGCCAACAGAATACTACCCTAACACTCTTCCCCACTATAGTGCACCTTTACAGAGTTCAGGTAGTAACCCTCAGCTATCACTGCTCCATTTTCTCCTTCGGGCATAAACTGAATTGACCGCTCAAAGCAATCCAATAAAACTTGGTTCTTTGACAACGAATCAAATTCCAATATCATCTCTAACCCAACCATTGGTAAACAGATAAAATCATGCACAAAGTCTCTACCCTCAAGCTTGAAACCTACTTGTCTACAACCTGACCTAGTCATAACTGTTTGATGCGGAGTATGTACATGCAAATTAAATGCTAACTCTGACACTTTCAAGCCTAGTTCCTCAACTTTAGCAAACGAAATGAACGAATGCGAAGCTCCAGTATCATACAATGCAATCAAAACTTTATCACCAATTAAACAGTTACCTCTCATCAACAGATCCGTCTTAGAAGCATCCTTGGCGTTCACAGCAAAAACTCGACCTTGATGCTGACTCTGGCCCGCATTCGGGTTACTTCCACGAGTGCAGTCCCTTGCAATGTGGCCAGGTAAGCCACAGTTGAAGCAACCACCTAAACCAATCTTGCAAGAGTCATATGGATGAAAACGTCCACAACGTACACAAGTCAAATCCGGAGAAATCTTACTCTGATTTCCTCTCCCTTTGGCATACTGAAACTGATTATGAGTGTTCTTTTTGAAGCCTCCTTGCCCTTGAGGCGCATATCCTCCTCTCTTGAAACGCTGGCCCCTCGGATGAAAATACTTGCCACGTCCCCTACTAGAGCTTTCTCCGTGAGTTTTCTTGGACAAAGTTATCGTCTTTGCATATTCTTCCACCACTCTCACCTTGTTCACCAACTCGGAGAAGACACGGATCTCCATAGGGGCCACAGCAGTCATAATGTTATCCTTCAAGCCCCTCTGGTACTTGATACACTTTCAGCTTTCGTAGGTCTCTGGGACACCCTGACACACCCTAGAAAACCTACAAAGCTCCTCAAACTTGCTTGTGTAGTCTGCCACAGACAAGGAACCTTGCTTCAGCTGCATAAGTTCCATCTCCTTCGCTTCTCTTGCAGACTCCGGAGTAGAAGGCCGTCTAGAATACGTCCCAAGGAATATCAGCATTTTGAAGCTATAGCAAGCGGCACTCGGCTTGCCACCAATGTTGGGCCTCTCCTGCAAGCTGATAAGCAGCAAATTCTACATATTGGTTATTCAGAGCGTGTTGTGCTTGTAAAGTACGTTCCATGGCCTGAAACCAGTTGGCTGCTTCTGTAGGGTTGGTTGATCCCCGAAAAATTGGCGGATGAACCTTGAGAAAATTTGCCAAGGTCATCGGAGCACCTCCCAAGTTATCGCCGTTTTCTTCCGCATTGTCATTCGCATTTCCTTCACCATTCCGTTGCCATTCCCAGCCGGTTGGCCTAACCTCTGCACAGCTTGCAGAGTTGCAGCAGCATTAGCTTCCATGGTGTTCGCTAAGTTTGCCATTGCTGCCATGCATTCGGCATGATTATCGGCCGGCTACTCATTCCTACTCTCTCGTGAACGTGCTCGACCTCGTCCGTGAGTGGCCATTAAGGTTCCTGTCTACACCAAACAATCAATATCAAGGTGATCAGTCTCAATATCAAAATTCTAGTGCTTCAATTATTCCAAACAGGCACTCATAAACAAGCATGCTATGCAATATCAAATAGATAACCTAATAGCATAAAAGAAAAGACACACAAAGTATGCAATGAAGCACAATCGGTCCATCCCTCAGGCTCACGAGGATGAACCGCTCTGATACCACTAGATGTAATACCCTAATTACCGTAATCCTTACCTCGCATTGTAAAGCGAAGGTTAATCAAAGGTTACGACAGTTCTAAGCTCAAACATATAATATATAGAAAGAATTAGTATAATCTAGAAGCCCGATGAAGGATATAGCTCAAAAACAGAATTTGAAAAGCACAAAACGTACTAATAAAGCTACTAACTTAAGGCACAAGATATAGATATAATATAACAAAAGATAAGAGTATAATATCATAAGAATCTAGCTATGGCTCGTGGAGTTTAAGCCATCTAGCCACATACAGACATACAGAAAGCCAGACAGTTTAAAAATAACTTATACATGTTTTTCTCTCTCAATACAAGCCTCTAGGCAAAAGTAAAATACAAAAGTGAGAGACATATACAAAATAAATCAAAAGACTCCAAAAGTATTCGGATCCTCCACTTCTGTCACCATCCAAAGCAACTCACTAAGGTGGGTTGTGACCTGCATCTGAAAATCAACAACAGAATATGGTATGAGAACCGGAGGTTCTCAGTATGGTAACAGTGCCCAGTGATGTAGGATATAAGACCCCGGGACGCCAAAGGCAACCCTAGACTTCATATCCATCACAAGATTCATCTTAGGCATAACTAAAACAGTAAAGCATAATTATATAAATCTTAACATAAATAAGCAGGGTACTCTATCTTAGGGAATTTCTATTCTAACCAAACACCGCTATCCCACAGCCTTCACCAACCTATCCTCCATGCGATCCCATCGCCACCGCCTTCTAAACCTCCTCAATCCCAGTAGAAATCACAATTAATTACAATGCAAGTAAAACACAAGTAGAAGCATATAAGGCAAGTAATTCAAGTAAGCAATTAGGCATATTATACAAATAGGCAAACTATTACAAGTAGTCAAAGCATACAAATAGATAAAAAATGCATACGATGAATGCCTGTCCTACTGGCTGTGATACCACATTGTCGGTTCAACTACCAACCCGATACACCTCCATGGAGATGTCGCCCTTCGGAATCATCATTGGGAACCCCCGAGATATGGTGCTCGGATCACCATCTAGGATTTTGTGCCTGCACACTCTATTGATCCGAAGGGATGTGAGCGGGATACTCTTGCCTCAGACCTCACATCTCAACGTAAGCGGGATTAACCACCATCCTTACGCTACCGCCGCTACCTCGACAGGTGGGATTAACCACCGTCCCTACCGGGCGCATAGCATCTCATCATTTCTCAGTATAAAATAGTAGTTCAGTGGTTTTTCAAAAAAAATTTTTCAATACATCAATGATTCATCATTGCACATTCGAGTCCTCGACTCATCACAACCACTGTCAAATCAATATTTCCATTCCGAATCCTCGACTCATCTCAACTACTGTTAATTCTCATTTTCGTTCCGAGCTCAACAGTTCATCAGTTCTCATTTCATATACCAATCTACCTTCACACGCCATCAAGCCCATCCTCAGTATACCAGAAACCTAAGTCTCTGTTCTCTAATTTTTCATAATAATATCAATTAAATCTCTTAGAATCTTTCCCATGTTCTCATACCCAAACTTGAGCCCAAGAGTCTTAAAATGGTGTCATAAGAGCTTACAATCTTGTTGGGAAGGTGAAATAGTTGAAAACAAAATTTAAATTTGAGAAATAGGGCGTGTGCGTACGCACAGGGGTGTGCGTGCGCATGCCCGAAGAGATTTATAAAACGTGCGCGTATGCATAGAGGTGTGCGTACGCACAGGCACCAAAATTTGCAATGTTGTTCGCTCGGACAAGGCGTGCTAGCACCCTCAACAGAGTGCCCTTCCCAACTTGTGCATGCGCATAGGGCTGTGCGTACGCACAGGTTGTAAATCCTCATTAGTTATGTGCGCGCACCAGATGTGCTAGTGCTGTAAACAGAAAGCATTTTCCTGCCTGTGCGTATGCACAGGTCTGTGCGTGTGCACATGTTTAAAATTTCGCAGGGTTGTGCGTGCGCACAAGACTGTGTGTGCGCACATAACAGAAATCACAAAATTCTGCAACTTTGCAGAATTTCATATTTTCAACACCAAACTTTGAATGATCATAACTCCTTCTACAAAAATCTAAATTTTACAAAGTTTATATTGATTTGAGAAGTTTTCAATGAATTTTAATTCTAAACAAATTTCAACAAATTTTGAAAACTGAGGCATAAGTTATGATCAGACAAAGTTCACCAAAAACTAACTTTTACCAAAACTCACAAAAATCTCACTTTACCAACTTTCACAAAGTACATCTAACCAAAACAATACCAAACTTCCAATTACAAGACAATCTACCCTCTTGGGCCACCATTCTTCATTCACACCAATTTTCCTTCACACTTCATTATTCTCAATCTCAATTATCAAACATATAACGTTACAAACAATTTTTCCACCAATACATTCACCAATCATCATTCTATTATCAATTTCAATATCAATCTCCCATATCATACTACCAACATCAATATAGCCATTTATCAATCATTCCAAATCATCAATTATCATACACACTTTCATCAACATAACCAAAGCTCATTAATTCATCATAAATCATCATACATCTACATTCAACAACTCAACAATCATTTTAATTCAAACCTATCCTATGGGTCACTAGCCTAGGTGTCCATGAAAATTATATACTACATAGAGAAAACCGAAACCATACCTTGGCCAATTCCCAATATGCACCAAAACCCCTAATATGAGCTCAAGATAACCTTTCAACCACAAGCAAGCCTCCAAATCCACTTCAACAAGCACTAATAAGTTCCAAAGGCTTCCAAACTCACAATAATCAAGCTATAATACACATAAATCATCACTAATCAACCTAGGGCTCAAATTAATCATAATCTCACAAGGGTTTCAAGAGACCTTACCTTACCCAACAGTTTTGGATACCAAAACCACAAGCAATCAAGTGATAGAGTGTACTTAAACACCCAAAACACAAGATTTCACTCAAAACCAAAACCCAAAATTCAAATTTCACAAGGGCACGAAAACTGGGCAGAAAAATTCGAAAAGCTTACCACAAAGCTTGGATAGAAGTGACGGGCTCGGCAAGAGCTTCGTGTAGCCGCTGACAGCACACGAATCGGAGCACCGTAGCTCGAGATATCGCAGATTAAAATGAGATGTGAATAGTATTTTAATGGAACCCTCCTCTCTTCTTCAACCTCACTTCAGCTGGGTATTGGTGTGTTTAATGAGCTGAAGGGTTCATTTAAAGCACTTATATATGTTGGGCTTGGGCCCAACTTGGGTCCGGTCTAACCTGTTAGCGTTTTTAGCCCGTTTGGCCCAACTTCGGGTCAAACCTTTAAAATTAACGCCCGGTTTTCTATTTCTAATATTTTTCTAAGGTTTTTGACTGTTTTCACTTTTTCTCGTGCGGCATTGGGCAGACTTAAACCGGTTCAACCGGTTCAGCTGTCGGTTCACGATTTTTTACGATTTTTCGTCGAAAATACATTTTCTGACTCGGAAAAACCTACTGAGTCCAAAAATCACATTTAAATCCTTAGATTCTCACTCTAATTTTTTAGAATTTAAGTTAGGCAATATTAATTACTTAATTAGACACTTTAATTAAGCTCGGTTCTTATAGTAGTCTCAAGAGACAACTTTCAATATCAAAGGACAGTGAACATGGAAAGATAGGGGGAGAAAACTCTAACTTGATGTCTTTACTTGTTCCAGTTTCGCTATCAACAACTCTCAATTTTTGCATATGTGGCTTTGCAATACTGATTAGATAATCACATTCTTCTTTGATTTGCTTAGATTAAAAAGCTAAATTTCAGTGTTTGAAAAGTGAAGACAATACAATCCATCAAATTAATGCTCCTAAAAAACATGAACATCAACCAGGATTTAAACACAATGTCATTGCATCATGTAAAGCTCACAAGCAAACTCTAAATACTAATTTAAATGCTACTATCAATCATCATGCAGCCAAAGAAAACAGAAACACAATTTGTACAATTTATTATCCTAATCTTTGAATTGAAAATATAACAAAAGAAAGGAGGATTCATCAACATGAGCTACCAGTAACTAAAGATCAAATCATAATACCACCAATTTTATTGAACAACATTCAAGGTATTACACATTGTCACAAACAAGAAAAACAGAATCACTAGGATAGGGAATAGAGCATATATCAATATAGTGAAAATAGTTTGGATTTGTTATCAAATCAGTCCAAAATTATGAGTTATTATAACTAAATGATAAACATCAAGGCTAATTATAAGTCCAATTTTTAAGTTAATAACTAATCTCTGAAAACACTTAACACATATATCATGGCATTGAATGGTAATAAGAGAGGATTAAAATTAGCTAAATTAAGACCAAAGAAAAATGTTTTCAATCATAGCACAAAATCAGGAAGAAAAAAGTAAAACATGCAATTTACATGAATAAGTGTGAGAATAGTGGATAAAATCTACTCAATTAAGCACAAGATGTACCACGAAATAGTGGTGCATCAATAACCCCCTGGCCAAAATCCTACCTAAAAACCCTACCTCGTAAAACCTAAGAATCTCGACGGAAGGAAAAACTTGTAGCATAGTAGCTCGATGAAGGAGGCTGTAGTCGGAGGAGAACACCGCCAAAGGAGATTGTCACCGGAGGAGAATATCATTGGAGGAGATCTTTGTTTCAACCTTGCTCTCACACAGTGACATCGTTTCAGTTCGCGGCACGGTAGCTCAATCGAAGATATTGTAGCTGGAGGAGAACGCGTCGCCGGAGGAGAACGCGCTGCCGGAGGAGAACATTGCCAGAGGAGATCGTCACTCGAAAGATCGTCACTAGAGGAGACAACAAGGAGAGCGTTTCAGTTCATAGCACACAATCTCGATGGAGGAGTTTCTAGTCGATCGGGGGTGAACACCGTTGAAAAGACCGTCGCCGGAGCAGATCGTCGCCGGAACAGAGCACAGTGATAACATCGTTTTTGGGTTTCAGTGGTGGCAGCGTTAGTTTCAATGTGTAGTTTTAGGGTTTTCGTCATTGAAAAAGAGTTTTAGGCCATTTCAGTGTGAAGTTTCAGGGCTTTTGTCGTTGGAGAAGAGTTTTGGGCCTTTTATTTTTTTTTAATCATGGATCTAGTTAACGGCAGTTTTAAACCGCCGAAATCACCAAAAACCGCTATTTTATGCCAATAAATTATGGCAACACCAAAAAATGCCATAATACTTAAATATTACGGTATTTTTTTAAAATCACCGTAATATAAATGCCGTTTTAAACAAGTTTTTTTTGTAGTGAGGGAGGCGACGAAAGAGGTTTCGGCGATGGTAGCGGTGTTGAGGGAGTGGCGGGACGTGGGAGAGAGGTTGAAGGAGGAAAGGAAGGAGAGAGAATATGTGGAGAGAAAGTGAGAAGAGAATGATTTTGGATTTGGATCTTGGCATCATCTACCTTCCTGTCATTTTCACAGGTTTTGCTATGCCCTAAGAATAATTAGAATTTAGAAGAAAATAGTCAAGTCAGTCTAGTTTCATCATTATTTTGATATTTTTAGAGTCAAATTTAAATTGGGTATTGATCAATTTTTTTTTTCACCGTGCTTACTAGCTTTAATTATTTTTCACTTTTACTCCTTATTTTTAGTTTTTTAGGGTAAAACCTGAACAGAACTTTAATAAATTCAATATTTTACATATTATTTTAATCAAGAATTTTGGGGATCTCAATTTATGGTATGGACTTATCTTTGTAGAGCATAAAATTCGACCATCTTAGAGTCTAGAATGATTCAAATGCTATTGGTGTGGCCACTAATATGGTCACCATGACAGTGCTAATAGTGATAATGGTGGCAAAATGGTATTGACAACAATAATGATGATAATTGGTACAAAAATTTAGAGGTAATTTTAGAATTTAAAGATTGTAAAAAGATAGAAGAAGATAGTTTAGAAATTTTGAGTGATTTTTTAAAGAAGTTAACAAAAATTTACTATTAGATATTTTTGTCAAATAAAGTTCATCTTTATATAAATATAATGTTAGTTTTGTTCTTTTATGGATAATGTTATTAATATTCTAAATATTTGTGAGTAGACATAATAGATTTTTTATCCACTTATGCAAAAATATACGTTCGCGGTTTCTTTATTACGAAAGTAAATAAGTTTTGGAATTGTCTATTATAAAAAAAACTTAAAACTAATTTTTAAAGAATTAGGGGACTATATTCAAATTTTGTCATTCTTATTAGAACCGTACAGTAAAATATGAAAATTTGCAAAATTTGGACTTGAAAGTCTGCTAATAACAAAATTTGGACTTGAAATGCTATTTTATCTTTATAGTTGATTTATTCCATTACAAATTAAAATTTGATTTTTATTTTAAAATATTAAAAATTTTCATAGTTATTTTTAATATTAAATTTTAAAATACAAAAATATTCTTAATGTAATAATTTTAAAATTACTAAAATATCTTTATAGGAGTAATTAATATTATTTGATTTATTAACAATTATAAACTTTAATTCAATATTAAAAAGATTAACATATTCTAGTTAATTTTTAAAATACCAAAACAACATTTTAACATTGATCTTGAAAAAAATTAAAATAGTTTTTTAGAGTAAAGTTTAGTTACTTGTATTAAAAATTGTAAATTTGAACTTTTGAAACAATTAAAATATTCTTATAAATAAAGTTTAAAATAACAAAACAACATTTTAAGTTTATTTTAAAAAAGACTAAAATACTATTATATAATTATTCATATAATTTGATTGTAGTAGAAATGAAAAATTTAAATTTGATTTTAGCAAGACTAAAATATCCTTTTATTAAATGACTAAGATACTCTTCAAGTTTAAGGATGTTTAATTGTATTAAAAATTAATATTTAAATTTTATTATAACAAATCTAAAATTTTAGCAGAATTCATTTTAAGAGACTATAAAAATATTTTAACATTAATTTTAAAAAGACTAATTTTTTTTTTACAAGTTTGATTGGGATTGTACAATTGTATTAGAAATTAAAAATTTTACCTATGAAAAAGACTAAAATACCTTTATATTTAATTTTTAAAAGATTAAAATAACTTTTTAGAAATTGTACATTTCAAATTTTAAAAGATTAAAATATCCTTATAATTAATATTCAAGAGAACAAAAGAACCTTGAAGGTTAATTTGGAAGAAAAACTAAAATACCATCATAGGACTAATTCATATTATTTGATTGTATTAAAAATTGAAAATTTTAATATGATTCTAAAAAGATAAAAATACTCTTGTTGAATATATTTAGAGCACTAAGTTACCCTTTAATAATTAGCATGAAAAAACTAAATTATCTTTACAAGATTAATTAAAATTGTTTGATTACATTAAAAATTAAAAAATTTAATATAATATTAAAAAGATTAAAATACCTTATACTTAACTTTTAAAAGACTAAAATACTTTTTTATAACAAAGCTTATTATTTATTTATTTTAAGTTTTAAAATAACAAAAAAATCTCTGTAATTAATTTGCATACTCATATTTTTTATTGAATTATTGGAAAAACATTAGAACATAATAATACTTTCTTTTTAAGAAAAATAAAGATTGTTGAGACTCAGATCTATACAAATAAAAATCATCAATGGTTTAACAACACAAAAATTTTCATGTAAAGTTGTAAAATACTATCCACGTCACCAAATTTTTTGTTCCTATGATAAAAACTAGGTTTGTATAATAAAAAGTTTAACATTAATTATTCAAATCAGTCTCTAAGAATTTTAAAACCAGATATTTTTGTTTTTAAAAAAATTAATAAACAAAAAAATTTTAAAATTTTTTTCGACAGATAAATTAGTCCCTGACATATTTTTTCATTTGTACTTAACAAAAAATGATGAAGTGGCACGTTTAGACGCCTACGTAATCTGTGATGTGTCACAAATAGATAAATAAATTCCCATTCTTATTAGCAGTACGACGTCGTTTTCTCTCTCACGCTCACACTACTCAACTTCGAAGCCCCCACTTCCCCATTCTCAGAATCCCTTGGAAATGCTGATTTTCTCGGCTTGAACTTCCAAGGCTTTTCGACCTTTAACTCCTCACCTTCGCCTTTGGCTTCTTCTTCTCCGTCCTCACACTTCCTCTTGATGCCGCCACCATCATCATCGTTAGTTATATTGTTGTCTACTCGCTCAGAAATGTGTTGCCGCTGCTGCTGTTGTTTAGTGTGAGAATTTTCTGCGATATGAGAGGAGGAGAATCCAAATCAGCATCTGACAGTTCTAGATCCGAGCTTGTGGATTTCGGGTTTAGAATCGTAATTGGCGGAGGAAGAAAGCTGGAAGGAGGAGGAGTAATAGGATAGGGGAGAGCGAAAACGGTGGTTAGACTTGGTGTGGCTTTTGGAGCCTCATTTCAAGAAAGGTAGGGAGAAGTTGTGAAGAGATTGAGACTTCACCAGTACCATCACCATTCGAAAAGTTTTAGGCCTTAGCTAACCTTTCGTTTGAAGGCAAACAAAACCGAAAAGAAGAAGAAAGTTGAAATTGAGCGCTATGAGTGTGAGAGAGAAGATTGGAGAGGAGTTTGAACGGTCTATAATTTTTTTATAAATACAAAACGACGATGGGGACTTATTTGTCCATCTATGTCCCCGACATGTCACGGGTCACATGAGCATCTAAACATGCCACTTCATTTTTCGTCAAGCACAAACAAAAAAAATATGCTAGGGAGTAAAGATTGATTTGTTTGTCGAAAAAAATCTTAAAAATTTTTTGCGTATTAATTTTTTTAGACTAAAATGTCAACTTTTAAAATTCTCAAAAACTGATTTAGATAATTACTCAAAATTTAAACCCCATAAATACAAAAGAGTCTTGACATTATTATTAATTTCATTACTTACCTTGATCTTTAAGATACCTAAATATACTTTTACCGTCTTAAAAAGTTCCATCAGTTTTAGTAACAAGTAGAAAGGGTTGATAACTTGATATAGTTTAATGATTAGTCAATTTTAAAGATAATTGGCGCAATTTGTATTAGAATTTAAAAGCATAAATGTACTGCTTAATTGTTTAAAAAAAATGTTATTGTTTATATAGAACACAGTTCAAAAATTTTAAAGAACTATTTGCATTAATATTAATTCATCTTTTTATTTATTAAATATTTGAGTAGTTAATATAGTAATAATCTTATATTTTTTTTCAAAAATTTTAAAAATAAAAAAAAACACATATTTTTTTATAAAAATATAAAATAAAAATTATTTTAGAAATAAAAATTTACATATCAAACTCTTCATAATCCTCGTTATATTTCAAAGTAGATGATAACCAAATAAAAAAGTATTGGGAAGTTAGATCATTTATTAATTATTTAATTTTAAATTTTAAAATTTTAAAAATTAGGATTAATATTGAAACTCATTCACACTACGTATGGTTATTTCTGAAGGGTATTTACAAATTTGATTAATTAATATTATTAATATTATTGATATTATTATTAATATTATTAATATTAATAAACGGTTACTAACCGTTTAGTACCATTTGGTTGAAGGGACACAACCTTTTAAGGATTGTGTATGTTCAAAACATTGTGTCTATTGGCTAAAGGGACACAACTCTTTAAGAGTTGTGTATGTTCAAAATATTGTATCTATTGGCAATAGAAAAGACACAACCATTTGTATACGTAACTAATCATAATTGCTATGTGCAATATGTATAAATAAGTCCTTGTTCACTATTTCAGATATGACGTACTAAGTGTACAATTTACTCAAACATTAATAGATTTTCTTTGTTCAAGAGAGTTGAGAATTTCTTACTATTGCTAATTAAGAAATTCTTAGGTTTCATTGTATCCTGGGAGAGTATTGTCATCAACCCTATAGCAACTAAGTGTGGGGACAAATATCTCTCTAAAGAAAGCGATCTAATCGTGCCTTGAAACCACTACATAAATATAAGATTTTGTCATCTTCTCATACTCATATACCCAACAATTTTAGAGAGATATTACTTGAAGATGGCACAAGATCAAAACACTACGTTCAAGGTCATGAATCAAGAGTTTGTCAAATTAGATCGCTTTGATGGAACGAACTTCAACCGTTGGAAAGACAAGATGATGTTTCTTCTTTCGATTCTCAATCTTACATATGTGATTGACCCAAAGGCTATATCAATTGCCAATGCTGCTGGAAATTCTACACTGAAAGAGGAAGAAAAGATTGTTCAATTGAAGAAGAAACGTGATGGAGATACTATTGCATGTCAAGGTCACATGTTAATTCAATCACCATTGGAGATTTGAAAATCTTTGGAAGAAAAGTACAATACTAAACGACAAGGAACAGATAAGTTTACTATGATGAAATATTTTGAATTTATTATGAATGATATTATGGATCAAATTCATGAATTACAAATCCTTGTAAGTAGATCTCGTGATCTACAAGTGGTGATCCTTGAATCATTACACGGTGAAGAATATTTTTCTAATGAATTTGATCACTTTTGTGAATTACATGGTATTGTGCATGAATCTTCCGCTCCATATACTCCGCAACAAAAATGGTTTGACGGAAAAGAAACACCGTACCTTAGTGGATATGGTTAATTCAATGTTACTAAATGCAAAATTGCCTTACAATTTGTGGGTTGAAGTATTATTGATATCATGTCATATCCATAATAAGATACCATCAAGACATGAAAAGGTTTTTCCTTATGAAATTTGGAAAGGAAGAAAACCTAATTTAAATTATCTTAAAGTGTGGGGGTGTTTAGCCTTTTATCGAGTTCCTGATCAAAAGAGAACCAAATTGAGGCCAAGAGCCATAAAAGGCACTTTTATAGGATATGCTCAAAATTTTAAAGCATATAAACATTAGACTTAGTGTCTAATGTAGTTGTTGAATCAAGAGAGGTAGAATTTATTGAAAATAAATTTATCAATTATTCAACTTCTAATTCAGAATATCCCCAAAATGATACTAATGTTCCACAAGAAATATATATGGAGTAACCGGAAAGCTATGTGCTACCCAAAAATGAAAAGAAAGTTCTTTGTATGGGCTAAAACAAGCGCCTAAATAATGGCATGATAAGTTTGATTCAGTAGTGTTATCAAATGGTTTCTCACATAATAGTGCGGATAAATGTATTTACTCAAAATTTACTAAAGATTATGGAGTAATCATTTGTTTATATGTTGATGATATGTTAATCATCGGAACAAATTTAGAAGAAATTCATATAACGAAGGAGTATCTAACTTCTAAATTCAAGATGAAGGATTTGAATGAAGTTGATACAATATTAGGCATAAAGATGCATAAGAATGAAGTTGGCTTTACTTTAAGTCAATCTCATTATATTAAAAAGGTATTGGAAAAGTTTGATCATCTCACAATTAAAGAATCCAATATGCCGTATGATCCTAATCTTAAATTAGAAGGAAACATGGGAAGACCTATAGCACAATTAGAATATGCTAGTGCTGAAGTTTAATGTATGCAATGCATTGTACTAGATCTGATATAGCATTTGCTGTGTGCAAATTATCAAGGTTTACAGGAAAGCCTAGCAATCAACATTGGAAAGCTATAACAAGAGTTCTTGGTTATCTCAAGAAAACCATAAACTTAGGATTACATTATAGTGATTATCCCGCAGTTTTAGAAGGTTATTCCGACGCAAGTTGGATTACAAATCTTAGTGACAACAAATCCACTTCAGGATGGATTTTCACCATAGGTGGTGGAGCAATAAGTTGGGCCTCAAAGAAACAAACATGTATTACACATTCTACTATGGAGGCTGAGTTTGTAGCTTTATCAGCCGCAGGTAAAGAAGCGGAATGGTTAAGAAATTTGTTATATGATATAAAGCTGTGGCCACAGCAGACGACAGCCATTTCAATCTTCTGTGATAGTGAATCAACCATGTCTCGAGCATATAATAAGGTTTATAATGGAAAGTCTAGACATATAAGTTTGAGACATGAATTTGTGAGGCAACTAATAGTTGATGGTGTAATTACCATTACTTATGTAAGATCTCAAGGAAATTTAGCAGATCCTTTGACTAAAGGTTTGTCACGAGATAAAATCAAAGAAACTACTGCTAAAATGGGATTAAAACCTATTATTGCTAAATGATGGGAACCCAACCTTATTCTAGTAGACCACTAGTTTCAAGGTTTAATGGGTAATAACAAGTTATTTAGCAATTGGAGCACTAAGATATAGGATTTAGTGCTATATATAATAAATTAGGAGGGTGAGTTTAAACTCTTAATGGAATGATAATATTATCTATCAAAAGATTCCACCTATATGAATATAAGAGTGGTGCCACTCTAATCGAGAATTTTAGAGGTTTTATTCTCGTAAATATTCATGAAACCAGGATGAGCACAATGCCATATAAGTGCTTAAAATTGTAAACTCTTGAACTTGGAGGATATAAGTAATGTGTGTGATTTTTGGTACTAGCATATGGAGTATATGTTTAATCGATTAGACACCTATTACTTCGTTAGAACTTTAAAATTTACACTAAAAGAATGTTTAATCTTAGTGACACATTCTTTATGCATATACTTGTATAATATTTAAATTTTGTAAATAGTGGGGGATTGAAGGGTATTTACAAATTTGATTAATTAATATTATTAATATTATTGATATTATTATTAATATTATTAATATTAATAAACGGTTACTAACCGTTTAGTACCATTTGGTTGAAGGGACACAACCTTTTAAGGATTGTGTATGTTCAAAACATTGTGTCTATTGGCTAAAAGGACACAACTCTTTAAGAGTTGTGTATGTTCAAAATATTGTATCTATTGGCAATAGAAAAGACACAACCATTTGTATACGTAACTAATCATAATTGCTATGTGCAATATGTATAAATAAGTCCTTGTTCACTATTTCAGATATGACGTACTAAGTGTACAATTTACTCAAACATTAAGAAATTTTCTTTGTTCAAGAGAGTTGAGAATTTCTTACTATTGCTAATTAAGAAATTCTTAGGTTTCATTGTATCCTGGGAGAGTATTGTCATCAACCCTATAGCAACTAAGTGTGGGGACAAATATCTCTCTAAAGAAAGTGATCTAATCGTGCCTTGAAGCCACTACATAAATATAAGATTTTGTCATCTTCTCATACTCATATACCCAACAATTTCTAATCTTACAGTAACTTTCAATACACGTTCAAAACTAACAGTCATCTTCTCCGGTCCTCACCTCACGTCATTAAATTCCTCGCCGGCCATACCGACGCCGTCACATCCTCCCACCAACACCGTCCTCACTTTTGCCGGTTAGCCCGACGCGCCTCGCCCTCCGACACTCAACCTAACGTTGCTGTCGCTTTTCTCGCGCCTCTCTTCTAAACCGGCTTTGCTTTCTCCCATTCCTTCAAGCTTCTTCTCACCGATGATACCACTATGCTTTTCTTCTTTGGATCTAAACATGGTTAGCTTCTTTCAAATTTGAGCCCTATGCTTCACGCACAGTGCCACTTTCGTCATACCTAGTCCTTCAAAACTATGTTTCACTACAATAATTGTTTCTTCTGTTTATTATTATTCATCTTTTATTTTAATGGTCGATTTAGGATGGTTATTTTAGTAGGTATACGAATGGTTATTCTAATTTTTATATAGATGATTATTTTAATTGGATTGAGTTTAGTTATATATAATTAAAATATGTTAGATGTTTCATTCATTAGTTATGCGGATGATTATTTTTATCCTTAAGTGGATGGTTATTTTTACTAAGGATAAGTGGCGTGTGACAAGTCAAGTAGCGACGGTGAAATGAGATGATTATTAATGAAGGTATAGTGGCCGCCGATTGAAAAAGAAATGAATTTAAAATTAAAGTGAAATGCTTTAGTAAATTAGAAATTTCAGATAGTTATTTTTTTGAAATAACTAATTGAATTTTTTAAAAATTTAAAATTAAAAAATTTAAAATTTGATGTGAAATAATTGAATAAAAATTTTTAAATTTATTATTTATTTTTATTGAACTAAATAACCAATCTATTATACATATTGTCAAAATTTTTCATTGCCCTAACGCATTCTAAACAAATTCCTATATTATGCTGCAACAAAAGGTAGCACGTTGTTGTAGAAAACAAAAGGGGCTATTATTCCCCACGATTACAATTGTGACTTTCATTAAGTTTCCTTTCGATCCATTTGATGAATATCTGAAAGAAAGATCTGTAGGCTCAAAAGTATTTAAGATGCCTCTTTTGCAATCCTACTACAATCTTGGAGGATATATATATATATATATATATATATATATATATATATGGCACATGTTTAAACTTTTTTCCTTCAAACAACGTACACATACATTATCGTAATATCGTTAGCCATATTAGTCAAAAGCCTAGTATAATCTTTTAGAAAGAGTCATTAAGTGGTAACCACGTAAATGTTTTTACTCTTTGCGAACATCTGTTCAACTAAAAAAGCAAAATAATATTCTCGGTATTAAAATTTATGTTGACAAATAAATTTATATTCTCTTTATAGAGCATTTAATTTCTGGTAAACAATCATCTGTAAGGTTTCTTATTAAAATTTAGTTAATATATGTTTGTCAGACAAATATTAAGATAATTAGTAGTAGAAATTTTTAAAATTTTCAATTTAATAAATATATTATAAATTTAAATTTATATGTTTTTGATTATTAATTGATAAACCTTAATTAGACCCTTCTTATTATTACAAAGGATTTAGTTAACAAATATTTTTATTAAATTTTTTAATTTATAATATTAACATGTGTTGTTAAGATACAAACTATTCTTAAACATTTAATAAATATAAAATAAAAATTTGATTCAAATTAAATTAAGGTCAACCTAAAGCTCGAGGAATCAAGACAATATAGCTTACTCAATAGTCAATACTAATAAAATAAAATGCTGAAAATTCAACACCGCGTATAACAATTTTGCTATTAACTAATTAAATTAGACTGAGAGAATGAAAGATCCCAAACAAGACACATCTCGTTAGAAAATTTGTGCTGTTTAGGTGCGTCAAGGATTGACGAGCGGAGAGCCAAAGCTCGAAAGAAATGTAGAGAACAAAAAGCGCGCGCCGGCTTGTGAGTTGAACTAGAACTTAGAAGAGTCGAGCCAAAATTGAATAAACGTTCAAGCTGAGAGTGAGAGCCGAAATTGAATGTAACGCCTTATATAAATAAACTAAAACTAAATTAATGGTAGAGCCGTAGAGGGAAGAGGAAAAATGAGTGAAATGAAACGAAAAGAAAAGAAAAGAAAAAGATAGAGAAGAAGTGTGGGGTGTGTGTGTGACTGTGTGAGTGTGAGGCTGAAGGAAAAGGCTGTCAGCCAGGTCATCCTATCCATCTTTTCTCGTGGTTGAAATGATTCCCTCTCTCTCTCTACTCTATTTCTTATTTTTTAAATTTTCAATTATGAGTTTTAAATTTTCAATTTGGGTCTCAATTTTCATTTTTCAATTTTCAATTTTCAAGTGTACACACTCACACGCACGCACATACACACAACTACCCGCACCCTAGTATATATACCTATCTATTTCTGTCTTCATTTTTCTCTCTATTCTGATACTGCGTCTCCGTTTACAGAAGAGAGCGAGGTCATCGTCATCCTCTCCTCCTTCTTCTTCTTCTTCTTCTCGGACGCCTTTTCTCTTCTCTCAAGGTATTAATTTCATTTCATGTGTCTCTTACCTTTGTCTGTTTCAGTTCTGGTTAATTTTGCTTACTAAGCTGTAGATAGTAGCTTCTATGCACAAGATGCTTCATTTTTTGCGATTTTCTTTTCTTAATCGGTAGATTTGTTTCGGGATTCTCTTGTTTATTGCTAATCGCGATTATTTTGAATTGATCTACTTAACCGAAGTGAAATCGGACTGTGGAAGAGACCTAGTAGATCTAGAAATTGTGCTATGTTTAACTGTATATAGCATGCTGATGACTCTGATTCCGATCTTCTACTGTGGAGATCTAAGATCTGGTTGAACTTGACTGATTTTATTTAATGTGCATAGCTTGTGTGTTTATTTTTCGTTTTTCTTGTTGTCTTGACTGTTCGCCGGCCTTATTGTCTGATCAAATTTTTCTTCTGATCTGGTTGCTGGACGGCCTTTTGTTTGATAGAGTATCGTTTAGGTAGTTATGGCTTTCCAGCGTAACAGTGGTATTCACGAGTTGAAGCTATTTTATGTCCAAATCGTTAAGCTTAGCATTACAACATCCAACATTTTCTGTTAGGGTTGTATTCATTAAATTTCTGCAGTTTTTCGTTAAAATTTTAAATGAATGTCTCCTTTGAACTCTACATTTCTTGGCCCCTATTTTTCTTTGAAAACTGTAGCTCATATGTAATTTATGGTGTAGTTTGTATAATACTGCACTCTATTGTTTCCATGCTCTCCCATTTATATTTGTAAGACAATTAATTTTGTTATATTGTATAGAAGTGAATGTGTTTGAAAGAAAGCTAATATTTAATCGGTGTAGCAGTATATAAAAGATGGCAGATGGTGAGGATATTCAGCCCCTTGTCTGTGACAATGGAACTGGAATGGTGAAGGTTAGTACCCAGTAGTTTTTTTATGATTGCATCTGTATGTGTCTTGGATTCTTTAATGAATTAGTTATTTTAATCTCATCTGCACAGGCAGGATTTGCCGGTGATGATGCACCCAGGGCTGTGTTTCCCAGTATAGTTGGCCGACCTCGCCACACTGGTGTTATGGTTGGAATGGGTCAAAAGGATGCCTATGTAGGTGATGAAGCCCAATCCAAAAGAGGTATTCTTACTCTCAAATATCCCATTGAGCATGGTATAGTCAGCAACTGGGATGACATGGAAAAGATCTGGCATCATACATTCTACAATGAATTGCGTGTTGCTCCTGAGGAGCACCCTGTGCTTCTAACGGAGGCTCCTCTCAACCCAAAGGCCAACAGAGAAAAGATGACCCAAATCATGTTTGAGACCTTCAATGTTCCCGCCATGTATGTAGCCATCCAAGCTGTTCTCTCCCTCTATGCAAGTGGTCGCACAACTGGTTTGTATTTCTAGAAATCTGTCTTGGTTAATTTGTTTTTCATCACATGATTATGTGCCTCAATCAAATCCTCCAAACAGGTATTGTTTTGGACTCTGGTGATGGTGTGAGTCACACTGTGCCAATCTATGAGGGGTATGCACTTCCACATGCCATCCTTCGATTGGATCTTGCAGGGCGTGATTTAACTGACTCTCTGATGAAGATCCTCACCGAGAGAGGGTACATGTTCACCACCTCAGCTGAACGGGAAATTGTCCGAGACATAAAGGAGAAGCTTGCATATGTTGCCTTGGATTATGAGCAAGAACTTGAGACTGCAAAGAGCAGTTCTTCAGTGGAGAAAAACTATGAGCTTCCTGATGGACAAGTTATCACAATTGGAGCCGAGAGGTTCCGTTGTCCGGAAGTCCTTTTCCAGCCATCTATGATTGGAATGGAAGCTGCTGGTATTCATGAAACCACCTACAACTCTATCATGAAGTGTGATGTTGATATCAGGAAGGATCTGTATGGCAACATTGTTCTTAGTGGTGGGTCTACGATGTTCCCTGGTATTGCTGACCGTATGAGCAAAGAGATCACTGCGCTTGCTCCTAGCAGCATGAAGATTAAGGTTGTGGCTCCACCAGAGAGGAAGTACAGTGTCTGGATCGGAGGATCCATCCTTGCATCACTCAGCACCTTCCAACAAGTAATTTATTTTTTATCTTATTCTTTTTTTTTAAAGTCAACTTTACACTTTTTTTTATGCCTATTGCCCTGTAGATTGAACTCTAAAATGAGGTTTGATATTTGCAGATGTGGATATCAAAGGGTGAATATGATGAGTCTGGCCCATCCATTGTCCACAGGAAATGCTTCTAAGTTAAAGCCAAACTTCAATGGTGAGTTATTTTTAATGCTTGTGGTTGCTTTTTCGTGTCTGTGTCAGGTTATGTGAACTATGTTGCCATAGATATGAGGCGAGATAGAATTGATTGTTGGAGGGCTATATTCTGATCTTGGTGTATCATGTTTTTATGTGCAACCCCTCTTGATATGGCGGGCAGAGTTGGCCGGAGGCATTTCTTGCCTTGGACTTAATGGATGTGTTTAAGTAGGTTGTCTGTATCAAGGGAAATTATTGTCATGCTTATTTTATTGCCTTTTTCCCCTCAAAAGTTTTACATTTGAAGGTTTTTGGTCATGGGAACATTTATGTCTATAGTTAATGTATCTTAATGATCTTGAGATTTTTATAATATTGCTAAGTGCACGCTGAAATATCCACGCTGGATTTTATACAATATATATTCTCGCTTGATAATATTTTTACCAGTACTTGAATAAGAAGCGAAATTGGATGGGGAAATAAAAATTACGGGAAATTCAAATGAAAGGTCCAATAAAAGCTACGGCATGACGTTTAAACTAGCAGTTAAAAAAATTATATAGAATTGAATCAATTATTCTAATTAATTAAAATACTCAATTTCATTTGAACCTGAATTATAGTAAGAAATAACAGAGTCAAAAAAAGAGAGTAAGAAATGACACAACTGAACCGAAACTTGTTAACCCCAGTTTGCGTCTTGCGAAGAGTCTCATGCCTACTAGTAGTCAAGGATTTTTTTTTTTTTACCAAAGATATGAAGACTCGAACTGGCAACTTCTTAATTGAGTATGAGAAGTCTATGCCATTTGAATTATTACTGACAACTTTTTAATTGAGTATGGGAAGTCTATGCCATTTGAATTATTATTCATTGGCTAGTAGTCAAGGATTTGGCTGATAATAAAAATTTAAAAGTTTTGTATAAATTTTAAATTCTAATAGTATAAAAATAAAATGTTAAATATTTAAAGTTGGTCAAATATTAGTTAAAAATAATAAATTTTATTGGTAATGTGTTATTATTCTAAGAAAATAAGAGAAATCGATCCTTGATTAAGTCCTTGATATCTTCAAAGTTTGGATACACATGTGCATCTGTATTAATTAGATTAGTACAACAAAAGTTATGTTTGATTTTTTTTATTAAATTTGACAGACTCAAGTGAACATAAAAAATTGATATATTTATATTTTGAAAAAGTGAATTAATTAGATCAGTACAACAGGAGTTACGTTTGATTTTTTTTATTAAATTTAACAGACTCAAGTGAACATAAAAGATTGATATATTTATATTTTGAAAAAATGAAGAACTTAAATATATTTTTAAATTATTAAATATTTAAATATTCACAAATTACAAGATCACTCTTATTTATCCTTTTCTCGAATTCTAATAAAAAGAATAAAAATTGAAGCCACCCATGCAATTTGCCCCTGCCAACGGAACTGCAAAGCAAGAATAAGGCAGGAATATGCTGCTGCTTCAAGCAAGGCACGACCGAAATCCGTTAACGTTTTTTAAATATAAAAGCCGTTGATGCTGCTAATTGAAAATACATTCAATAATTTTAAATTTGTAACAAGTACAATTTAAACATAAAGGTGTAGCCGTTCAAGAGAAATCAATGTGTCTAAGACTTAAAACACTAGTTAAACCTAACACAAGTTTCGTGTGTTCAATGTTTCAACTTTCAATCCTCCTTGAAATTTGAAAGGAGACATGTATTTTTTTTCCTAATAAAAAGGAAAAAGAAAGCCAAAATGATATCAGAGAAAAGGGCGAGGAGACACAATTAGAGGCTAATTGGTTTGATGATTTTTATTTTTATTTTTAATGAAAACAAAATATAAAAATATAATTGCTTACATATAAAAATATTTTTAAAAATGCAAACCAATTAAAAATGACAGTTCTTTGTTTCTGGAATTTTCTCTTGTAAGAGTTGAAAATGTTTTCAACTCAAAAGGCAGTGATTTCACGCTTTTACTTTTTTTGTTTTTAAAATACCTCTGCTACGTTCTCTATTCTCTCATCAAATGTCGAATTCCTCTTTCTTTTTTTTTTCTTTTTTTTTTCATCAGGCATATTTTTAATTTTTATTTTGTTCTTTATTCGAGGGACTTAACTAGTGAACTTTTCTTTAAAAAAAAAAAAGCTAATTGACAATTTAGTTATTATTCTTAACTAAAAAATTGAGACATTTTATAAAATTAATTATTAACTTATAATAAAGATAAATTGATTAACTAAATTGTGCACTTAAAAAAATATAATAGGTTAGTTAAACGTATTTTTATTAAAATACAATATAGGAATAATAAATTTTTTGACGAATATTCTAATGAAAATTTGATTGTAGATGGACATCGTTTACGTTAAATTGATGATAATACCACTGAAAACAACTGAAATGATCTAACAGAGAGAAATTACAAATCAAATGTGAAACAATTATTATAGATAATTTGGATATTACCTTTTTCATAATGTTAAAAGATTTAGATTTTTTAATTTTTTATTTGAAGTTTTATTGGTAATTTTTACTTTGTCTATATATTGAAAAATAATGTCACCTAAATTTATTATTGTTATTTTTATTAAGTAAACTCTTTTTATTATGAATGCAATTAATTATTTTAAGATAGTAATTATAAACTCAGTGAAATTAATAAATAATTAATCAATAAATTAATTTTTAATAAAAGAAATTAGAAATGTGAATTTTATACTAAAATAGGATAGAACTAATTAAAACAAGAATTTTGATACTAATTTCAAAAAATTTGGCTCAAGAATGAGTAGAACAGATCGAACCAAACTCAAAATGGGCCTAAGGCTCAACCTATATAACCTCTTTACTTCCTCCTTGCAGCCACAACAATTCAGTTTTCATTCTTGCAAGTTGTTGCGGCCTAGCCCAGCTGGCCACATGGCCGACCCGGCCAACACACGCCTTTATCGGGTCCGGGCGACCACTCTACGGGGCACCGCGTGTCCAGACCTTGACCCGGGCATCTCTCCTCCTGGGAGCTAGCTCACCTAGCAACAGCTGGTACGGAGAAACTTCGCGGAAGGTGGGTCTGTCCATGAGGGGCCCACCTCTGACACGGTATATATGGGGAGGGTCCTACTCCTCCCCCCAGGTACGTCACCACACCTTACTCCCTGATACCTGCATACTTCCTGACTTGGGCGTCGGAGTGTATTTGTAGGTTGCTCCCCCCATATCATACGAAGAGCTCGGGAGGTCGTTCACTCGCACATCTCTCACAGCAGACCCAGGTTCAAGCTCACCCCACCAACTCACCGGGATTTATCTCGACCCGTCCAGAACCCTAAGGTACCAAACACAAGGAAACCCACGGTGAGAAGAGAGAAGAGTGATAGAACCCTAATTTCATATTCCACTTCCAACTTCAAATCCTCATAACTTTCAATTCGGAGCTCCGATTGACGAGTCGTTTGTGGCCACGCATTCGTCTCGGAGTCTTCTTCAATTCTATCCAAACAAAGAGGTATGTTTCTCTCCAATTCAAGCTCAGTTCTCTATGCCCCTTTTATGTGCGAAATTGGTTTGAGTTTTGAGTGATTTTGATGATTTTGGTGGTTTAGGTGCAATTTAACATTGGATAATTATTGGATTATACTTCAATCATCAATGGGTACGGTAAAAAAACTCTAAACCCTTGTGATTTGTCCAATTTTGTGTGTCCTAGTGTTAAATTGTTCAATTGTATGAACTAATTTGAATTTATGTTGAATTAGAGTTGAAATTGTCAAATTAGAGCTTGATTGAATACGTTGGAGGCTTGGTGGAGTTTGGGTGCCATTACTTTAGGGATTTTGGATTCTTGGAGCTGTGTTTGGGTGCCTCTGTGGTGGTGTTTCGGATAATACGTGAAAATCGGCCAAGGTATGGTTTAGGGTTCGCGTATTTAATATATAATGTTCTGTGAAAACTTAGGTTAGGTGACCATAGGATAGGTTGGAATGTATGAGTATATTTAATGCTTAGTGACTTTGATAAGAATTGAGATATGGATTTGGTGCTTGTTGGATATGTGTTTGTATATATATAATGAATAGGGATATGTTCATCTTGTTGATTATTTGAGATGTTAATGCATGATATGGGTGAATTGAGAAATGCTAAGGATGAGGAGATTGTTATGGTATTGATGTAGATGTGTTGTGTTGATGGATATAAAGGTGGTAAGTTGAGTTTTAATGAAAATGGAGGTTTTGTAAAAACTGGTTTTATATGAAATTTGGGTCGGTGAAGTTTACGCCGTTCGAAAAACGGAAGGAAAATGATTTAAAACAAAAAAGTTATGCGCATCGGAATTTTGAGGTTTTAAATTGAAATTCTGCAGATTCAGACTTAGTCAAATTTTTGGCTAAAAATCCTTGCATGCGTACGCATACCTGTGCATGTGTACGCATAGCACCAAAACAAAGAGGGTTTCGTGCACGCGTACAGGAGCCATATGCATACATGCAATTCTGTCCAGCGCACATGCTTACGCGGACTGGTGCATGCGTACGCATCTTAGCCAAAAGGAGGCCTGTGCGTACGCACACATGTGTATGCGTACGCACATTCCTGTTTTTAGCAAATTATTATTTTGTATTTTTAAAGTCAATTTGACCTCCTAAACCTCTATTTTCATATTGTTAGTTCTAAACTTGATTAGGAAGCTTAGTAATGAGATGGAGTTAGGAAATTGAGGTAACTTGGGGATGAAGTAAAGGGTAAATATGATGAATCATATGAGAATGATGTGAATGTATGAGGAGTTGATGATGACATGGCTATAACGAATGATTATGGAATGAATATGAATGATTATGAATACTTATAGGGCTTTTCATTTAATGTTATCTGAGATACGAGTTTTTCTAGGTGAAATACCGTGGCTTGCCACCACGTGTTCTAGGTTGAGATTCGATACTCTGTTGACCCTACATCTTAAGAGTGACCGAGCACATATAGATTCCCAAGAATGGATATCCCCCATTGAGAAAATTATATATGAATGTATGAATGTATGAATTATGAATGAAATGAGAAAAATCTATGCATAGACTCATGGGGATGCGCGACGAGGGACAGTCCAAGGGTTTCAGACTTGTTAGGTTGGCTTGATAACCGATAGATGAGCCTTGATAAACCACTATGGTTTATCTTGTGCTCAATTGAGTGGTTTTTATCAAGTCTTTACTCACTTATTCATATGATTTGCATGGTTTACAATTCCTTCCTAGTTTTGTTCTATGATTGAAAACTTGCTTCCTAAGCCTTTAATTTGTGTATTTTAATTCTCCTTTATACCATTCGATGCCGTGATTTGTGTGTTAAGTGATTTCAGGATTTATAGGGCAGGAATGGATTAGAGTATGGAAAGGAAGCATGCAAAAGTGGAAGGAATACAAGAAGTTGAAGAAATTGCTAAGCTATCCAGCCTGACCTCTTCGTACTTAACTGACCATAACTTGAGCAATAGAGGTCCAAATGAGGCGGTTCTAGTTCCGTTGGAAAGATAACATCCGGGGCTTCGAAATAATATATAATTTGCCATAGTTGCCTTGAAGATAGGCGACGCGCACGCGTGCATCACACGCACGCGTCGCATTTGCGAAAATCAGCGTTTCTGAATTCGTTCCCAGTGATTTCTGGGCTGTTTTTGACCCAGTTCTCAGCCCAGAAAACACAGATTAGAGGCTACAAAGTGGGAGAATCAAGGAGACAACATTCATTATTCACAATTTTAGATTTTAGATGTAGTTTTCTAGAGAGAAGTTCTCTCCTCTCTCTAGGTTTTAGGATTTAGGATTTAGGATTTCTCTTAATTTTAGGATTGCTTCTTCTCAATTCCAAGTTCAATGTTCCTTTAATTTGATTTCTCTTCTAATTTAATTTGTTTCTTCTCAATTTTATTATTTATTTAATTGCTTTCAATTTTATTTCCATTATCATGTCTCTTTTCTACTCCCTTCTCCCAACAACGAAGATGGTATGCATGTTGATAGAGTAGACTCCCAACTTGACTTGGGGATTGATTAAAAGGAGACACTTGAGTTGGAATGCTTAAGTGATTAGTTAAATTGGAAGTTATTGGCTAATTCTCTATTTACTAACACTAGACCTTCCCAAGGGAGAGGACTAGGATTTGCGAATAAGAGTTAGCTCAATCACTTGACTTTCCTTTATTTAGTAAGGGTTAACTAAGTGAAAACAACAACCTTTTGATACTACACTTGAGAAAATCCAACAAGGATAGAACTTCCAATTAATCTTCCCCCGGTCAAGGCTTTTTATTTAATTATATAAATCTCTTTTAATTTATATTGCCTTAATTCACATTCCTTTACTTTTCTGTTATTCAACTCTTAAAATTTCTCAGAAAATTCATAACCAATAATAACTACACCTCCCTGCAATTCCTTGAGAGACGACCCGAGGTTTAAATACTTCAGTTATTACTTTTTAGGGGTTTTGTTACTTGTGACAACCAAACTTTTGTACGAAAGGATTCTTTGCTGGTTTAGAAACTATACTTACAACGAGAACTTATTTGTGAAATTCTTTACTAGCAAAAACCCGTTCGTCAAAATGGCGCCATTGCTGGGGAATCGCAAATGTGTGCCTTATTATTGGTTATTGTAAATATTTGATTTTTCGTTTCTTTGTTAGTGTTTCTAGTTTTAGGAGTTTATTTTCATTAATTTCTATTAGTTTTTATTTCTTTTGCTACTATGAATTCTCACCCCTCTGGCTTTAAGTTTGATTCCAATGTTGTTGTAAGGAATGTAGGCTATAATGAGAACAGGCATCAAGGTTGGAAGAATCAAAGATGGAAGGAGCCACAAGGATTTGATCAACCCTCTTGGCAACAACCCCCTCCAATGCGCTATGACCAACAACCATTCTGTGATGCATACCAAGACAATAGTTATGGTGGACCATTTCGTGACAAACCACCTCCACCAAATTACTATGGTCAAGAGCCATTCCAGGGAGCGTACCAAGATGATGAATATGGTGGACCTCCTTGTAGTTACCAACAAGCCCTACCATATGCTTATGAACCACCTCCCCAACACACCTTTGAACCACCATACTCACAAGCCACCTATAACCATTCACCTCCTTATGACCTTAACCCTTATCCACCCGATCAACCACCCTATGAGCCATACGAACTATATATAGAACCACCCCAATTCCAATCCAATTACTTCCAAGAACCACCACTTCTATATGCACCATGTCCATATCCATCGACCCAAGAGCCATATGATCCTAATCATGCAATCCGAGCAGAACAAGAATCACAGGATCGTCTCAAGGAAACAGTGGATCAATTTCATGCAACCCTTCATCAACTGGAGCAAGTGATAAATCAATTAGCTTCCTGACATTCGGACACTCAAGGAACTCCCACGGCTTCATGTGGAGAATCTACTAAAGAACGCAGCATGAAGGAGAAGCTAGAAACTCCGGTGGACAGTGAGCAGCATGACTTTGTATTGGAACAATTGGAGGAAGCCGTAATCGTTGAAGAGGAAGAAGTGGTCGAAGACTTAGGAGATGCGGAACGTCCATGGGAAAGTCCAGTCATAGAGCCCCTTCTAAGGAGTTTGAATTTGATGTTGAGGAGGGTGTACAACCTCCAAGGCATATCATGGTTGAAGACTTTGAAGGGGATGATCAAGAGATGGATTCAATCATTGATGAATTCTTATCTACATTTGAATCCTCACCCATTGGACTTGACATAGAGATTAAAGAAGAAGAAGCACAACCTCCCATGCCCTTGGTGAACAATGAAGAAGAGATCGAATTGGAAGAAAGCTACCAAGAGGAAGATGTTGATATTGAAGAATCTTGCAAAGAGGTGGAAATTGTCAAAGAAGAGCCCAAGTGAATGGAGCTGGAGATCTCCTTGCCAAGGTTGTTGGAGACCTCTCCCCCAAAGCCATCACCATCCATCCCTTCATTCAAGTGGGTAAATCTTTCATCTCTAAGCTTAATTAGCCCACTTGAATATGCTTTGCTTGAGACGGATGGGCAACTTAGAGCTCTTTGTGTCTATAAGAGTAAGAGGGAGATGGTTAGTGGTTGGCAACACAATCCTAGGTTCATTGTGGTAGGAAGATCACGGATGAATTATCATGGTTGGAAGAATACTAAATTGTATGGGTCTATGAAGCTATTTGGATGCCTCAGTGAGAATTCAGATTGCTTATCACCCAGTTGGAACAATGATGATCAGCACAAAGACGGGTGCAAAAACAAGGCTTGGGACCCCGGAATTCATTCCAACAATTAACACTTTTGGGGCCTTGTCACTTACTTTAGATTGCTTGACGGCTGTATGCACCTAGTTTGGGATCCCGGAGGCCATTGGAATTACAAACATTAGTGGGGATTCAAGGATCAGTACAAGCACAAGCCACCATGACAAGGAACTCACCAAATATCCAACTTAAGGACTTTAACTAAAAGTGCTAGGTGGGACACAACCCACCATGGTATGATCGTCTCTTTTTATTTTCGGTTTTATTTTATTTTAATTTTATCAGTGTTAATTCGTAAATTTTGCATCATCATCTGCATTCTACATTCTGCATATATATAAAAGGAAGAAAGAAAGAAAAGCGCGTCCCACGCGTGCGCGTGAACTACGCGCACGAGTCACATGCGACGCTAAACCTTACAGAAAGTTACGCGGGAGCTGTGCAGGAAGGGTGCCTTGCGCACGAGCCAACCCACGCGTACGCGTGGGTAACGCGTGCGCGTCACCTGTATTTTAGTCACCCCACGCGTAAGCGTCAGCGACGCGTATGCGTGAATCGCCAGATCGGCGTCAATGGGTGATTTGTCCGAGAGTTGTGCTGCCTTAGTGCTGGTATTGTACGTTTAGCACAACCAGTGGTCACGCGTACGCGTGACCAACGCTTACGCGTCACTAGGATTCTTGCTCAACCATGCGTAAGCATGGACGACGCTTACGCGTCGCCTCTTCTTTTGCACACCCACGCGTACGCGTGGGCGACGCTTACGCGTCGCTTCGCAGATTCCATTCTTCTCCTTTTCTTCTCTCCTTTCTCCTTCTTTCTTCTTCCTTTCTTACTTTCTTCTTCTTCATCTCTTTAACTTCTCATCCGTCTTCACTTTCATTCTATTTTACTTAATTTATTTGCATACTTTCATTCATTGCATTTTAATTTTGTGCATATTTTTATTTTCTTTTTTAAATTTATTATTTTTTCATTGGTGTTAATTTTTTTTAATTGTTGTATCTTTTCTGGTATTATTTTGGTGCTTAGTGACTTGTTTTACACTATTGGATGATATTATTTATCTGTCACTGCCAATCTTTTATGTTACCTGTATCCCTTTTGCATTGACATGAAATTATATTTTCTTGCATTACCCACACTCTCTTCCCCATTGTTGCAAATTTTTGCACTCTTGATTTGCCATGTGCTTCTACTATTTTCTCACTTGCATGTTGTAGCTACCATATAATTGAGACTCTCATCATTTGGCATTAACCCAACCATATTTTAAATTGTTTCCTATCTTTGTTTTTGGGTTACTTTTCTTCTTTTTTCTCTTCTTTCAGGATGGCCACTGAGGAAGGGAAACAGAAAATGTTTACATGGGATGACAGACAAGTCCATCTGCACAATCTTTGGAGAAAAGCATCAGTTGTAGCAGCCCATCCACTTGCACTTCTTTGCATGCACCGAGGACGGTGCAATCTTTAAGTGTGGGAGGTCGATACCGATCTCCATGGGTTAGTTATTTTCTTCTCAACACCAATATTTTACTTTATTTGTTAGTTCATTGTTGCATTTGCATGTTTGATTGCATGTTTGTTTGATTTTATGCATTTAGCTACTACTTGGTTAAAGTAATGAGTTTCTTTTTCAAAACCTTTTTATAGTATTTCACTAATTTAATTTAAAACTTTTGTGTTAAACTTGTTTGAAGACTGTAAATTAGAACATGTTTTTTGAGTTAAGAACACACAACCAGTGAGATTTTCTTGAGCCTAATTGTATGGTTACATTATCTAACCATGATATTTTATTATTGTGTGTTTTCTTCCCTATAATTGCAATCTTTACTTTGTTCCATTCTATATGTCTACTGTTTAGTATATTTACATGCTTGCATATGATTGAGGCCATCAATTGCTATTAGCTCACTTATCCCAAATAGCCTACCCTTTCAATTACCTTTGTTAGCCACCTTGAGCCTTTTAATCCCCCTTTGTTCTATATTTTACCACATCACTAGCCTTAAGTGGAAAAAACAAGTAATTACCTGATTTGAATCTTTGGTTGGCTTAAGTTAGAGATTGTGTATAAATTAAGTGTGGGAAACTGTGGGAACTTGGGTTGATGAAAGTATACAGTGTTTCACTGACAAAATATTGGGAATTTGGGTACCTACTCATGTAAGACCAGAAAAATTAAAAATCCATGTGCATTGATAAGTTATGTTTGCTTTTTAAAAAAAAAATAAAAAAATAAAAAAACCAAAAATATTCAATAAATAAATAAATAACGGGACAAAATTACCCCAATGTTAAGTTAATGAAAAATCAATGCATATGTGATAAAATTAAAGAAAAGTTGATGCATGAGTATGAGATGCAAAAATGGGAATTTTGGGTAGCTAGGCATGATTTAAGAAGAATATAGAGTATTTATAGGTGAAAGCTTAGGTTAGTCAAGGATTCAATTTATAGCTCACTTAGCCATATATATACCCTCACCTTTACCTTAGCCCCATTACAACCTTGAAAAGACTTCATGATGTTTGCATTGGTACATTAAATACTTGTTGATTGGTTAGGTGAAGAACAAAGTTTAGAAAGCATGACTAGAGAAGACTAGAGTGGATTACCCTATACACTTGAGTGATTAGAGTGCACATACACTACCAGTGAGGGTTCAATGTTTGATTCTATGTTTCCTGCTTTCATGAGCTGTCTACTTACAAGTCTACCTGTATTTATTGTATGATTTAAATTAGTGATATCTGATTTATGTTTGTCTTGAAGAACTTATTTACTTTAAACCAAGTATACAGAATCATCTTAGGATATAGTTGCATTCATACATTGGTTGCATTTCATGAGTCTTGTTTTTCCCTATCTATTCTTTTGATCTCCTTGAGCTAAGCATGATGACATGCTAATATTTAAGTGTAGGGAGATTGATAAACCACTATTTTATGGTTTATCTTGTGCTCAATTGAGTGGTTTTTATCAAGTCTTTACTCACTTATTCATATAATTTGCATGGTTTTACAATTCCTTCCTAGTTTTGTTCTATGATTGAAAACTTGCTTCCTAAGCCTTTAATTTGTGTATTTTAATTCTCCTTTATACCATTCGATGATGTGATCTGTGTGTTAAGTGATTTCAGGGTTTATAGGGCAGGAATGGATTAGAAGATGGAAAGGAAGCATGCAAAAGTGGAAGGAATACAAGAAATTGCTAAGCTGTCCAGCCTGACCTCTTCGTACTTAACTGACCATAACTTGAGCTACAGAGGTCCAAATGAGGCGGTTCCAGTTGCGTTGGAAAGCTAACATCTGGGGCTTCGAAATGATATATAATTTGCCATAGTTGACCTGAAGATAGGTGACGCGTACGCGTGCATCACGCGCACATGTCGCATCTATGAAAATCAGCGTTTCACAACAAGAAAAATCACTTTTAGCGGCAATAAAAATAGCCGCTAATACATTTTAGCGGCAATTATAACATTTGCCGGTAAAGACCTTTTTAATGGCCGCAAAAAGTATATAACTATTAGCGACCATTTTTTTTGGCAATTTATATGGCCACCAAAAGTAATTCTAAAATTGCAATGTTATTCATTTTTAGCGGCCATTACTATTGCCGCCAAAACCCATTTTACCGGCAATTTATATAGCCACTAAAAATAATTCTAAAATTGTAATGTTATTTACTTTTAGTTGCCATTACTATTGCCGCTAAAATCTTAAGACTTTTTTTTTATTTATATTATACTCATTTTCTTAGAAACAACGAACTACCTTTTTTTTCTAGAATCTCAATTATTTGTGCCACCAATTATTATTATTATTATTATTATTATTATTATTATTATTATTATTATTATTATTATGCATAATATAAATATACTGAAATTAATTACTACAAAATGAGATATTTCATTAAACTCAAAAGATTGATATACAAATTTCTCTTAAGTATACACTTGTAAGCAAGTTGCAATGAATCATAGACAGAGGAGTACCAATTCTTTGGCACGTTTGATACAGCACATAACGGTGAAAAAGAAGAAGGCAGTGGTGGCTAAGGTCAAAACATTCAAGTAATCTCTAACTGGATCAATAATAGCATCAAAATTTTCCTGAAACATGCAAGTAATCTCTAAGTACCGCATGTCAATAATTTGTATTAAACTATTATTGATCTTATGCAATTGGCAAATTCAAAGGGCAAAGCGGAGAGAGAAGAACCAAATCACAAGTGTTTTTAAAAAAAAAACAAACACAAAAGAAGCAGCTTGCCATTTGTTGGAAAAACAAAATATGATCATCACTTTCATGCACTCAAGGTAAATAAGAAAGAAGATGGAAACAAGTCAGATGGACAATGACTTACTTGAAACATTGACACAGCCTGCAAAAGGAATGGCCTAGTTTCAGAGCTAGCAATTTTTCCATTAAGAAGTCTCCATCTTACATCAATCTCATTAGGTAGTCCTAAAAGTATTTCCTCTTACTTCACCTTTATTACATCCAAGAGAGATTCCGGAAGTCTCTCAGGTCCCCTAATCAGGATGTTCTCCAAAATAGAATGTATCCTTGTGCAATCATCACAGCAAATCCAAATCCCTTCTGGCAACTCCTACCATTTGCGACATAAATGTTATTTCCGAAGAGCAAGAGTGAGGTTAAATTTGCAAATAAATATAATACAAAATATTGAATACCTTTAAAAATGCCATCTTATGATCTCTCAAACAACCAACATGGTATTCCTTTTTACACTACAACAAACAAGAAAATTAAGCAGAACCAAATCAATCCCTAGAGTTAGATATTTGCAAATAATCATGAACCAAAATTAATAAATCATTGAGCCCTCTTCAAACAAGGGAACATGCTTGTACATGCTACGAGGGCCTTCAATGCAATATCAAAAATACAAAACAAAAAAGACAAAACCACATACCTGATCACAGAATATTATTGTGCGTGGACCAAATCCTGATCTGCTGAAGTCAGAACCTCTACAAACACAAAAGTTCCCCTTTATAATATACAACTTGGATGAATAGTTTATGATTAATTAACTTGAATGGAGAAGTAACAAACATGACAACAATGCTGATGTCAAGAAATTTGTTATAAGAAGTGAAGCCCACATGGGCTTCGGCTTCATAGTTCTAAACTTCTAATCAATAAGATGTAGAATATTACCCGCACAAAACACATCCGCCCATCTCAGCATCGCTATCTTTTACTATGCGAATGCATCTGGCAATCTGTTCAATGGGACCAACTCCTTCAACCCTTTCTGCTGCCACAGCATGGACATTGTCTGCAACAAAACTTTCTCTTTGGAACATGTTTTGGCAGATTTGACAATACCAATTACCACGAGGAAATACTTGATATTGACACACATTCTGTACATTACCAATGTAATATTGTAGTTCAGTTCGAAGATAATTATCTTCTAATTTATTAAACAAAGCAAATATTCTTCTCAACAGCCTCTTCCAATTTAGTAAATGAACAGACAATTATAGTAAAAAGAAGTGAGGAAAATTTTTTTTGTTTGTTTATGACACTGTTGCAATTTCATCATATGATAAGATCTTTAGATAAGGCATCAAGATAATAAAATGTAGTAGTATAGAACAAGGCAATTAATAAGGCAATTGGCAAAGGAGAGAAAATACATTAAAAAAAGAAGAAAAACAATAAATAAGCAAGCATTTCATTTGTTTTTTTTTTTCATAAATTTTGCATCTCACCTTTGTGAAACGACCTTGGGCATCCATCACAGAGCAGCAGGTTTCCCCCATCCCAACAGACAACGCATAGATCATCATTATACTTTGCAGTGTATTTCCGTTCTTTTAGTATAAACATTGCTAACTCATAGAGAGACATCCCATCTGAAGTGTAGATGTATGCATAACTGCCAAAAATATTCCACCCACATAGAAAACCATAGGTACAACTGTACAAGAAGGCAAGCAATTCAAATAGCTTCTGAATATTACTCACGGTTTCCTTCGAGAAGCCCAACCTGCATGTACCTCAATTTGTGAAGGGCTGACCTGCACAACATTTTAAAATTGGACCTATTATTCTTGCAACTTAGTGATTCCTCAGCATTGAGCAGTAAGCAGTGCCCACATACAAGAAAAAGATAAGCTGCAATATATGGTATTTCAAATTAAGAAAACTCATCATATTTACCACTGCTAATGAGTTCATTGATGAGATTGTTATAGAATTGCAATCCCTTGGGATTGATGGGTCCTCTACCATCTGGAAAGAAAGAAAGAAGGAAAAAAGCATTTTTCAAAGGCTTTACTATAGAAACTAATACAGAAAATAAATTAAATTTCAAGTTTCTCATTACAAACATAAGTTTGAGTTAGGAGTATTATATACTTGGAATCAATCTTGACCAAGAAATGGATAACCTATAGGCATCAAGGCCTGTTTCCACCATGAGTTTCACATCTTCCTGCAACATAAAATCATCAGAAATGGTTGAAGCTCCAGCTGGAATTTTCTCAAACACATTATGTGCATATTCTCAATTTTCCACAAATTATAAAAGAAAAAATCACAATATAAGCAAATAATGGAAGGAATGAGTATTAGTGTATTATTGACCTTGTATTTGTGGCTGATATAAATTCAACCTAATTGAAAAACAAGCATGAGTGCGTGACTTAAAACAAAAGGAATCAAAGGAACAATTATCAATAATTGAGAAGATAAGTAAACAAAGAAGACTAAAGTGTAAGGTTGACCTGTTCAACCATTCAATGCTTGATAATGGTAGATTTAGCCATGACCTTAATGGCAATGCTATCTCCGGTGTCAGTGTTCTTGGCGAATGTACCTTCGGCGATTCCTCACCTTCTCCATTGTTTCGCGCACAGAGAGAGAGAGAGAGAGAGAGAGAGAGAGAGAGAGAGAGAGAGAGAGAGAGAGAGAGAGAGAGAGAGAGAGAGAGAGAGAGAGAGAGAGAGTGAGAAGAGGAACGATGAGAGCTAAGAAGAGTTCGGCGATGACACTCACGGTCTGTCTCCGTCGGCGGCGACAGCGCCCTCTACCGGAGGAGCAGAGTTCAGTGACGAGGGATGGTGATGGTGACTACGTTTAGGGTTAGGTTGCTAAGAGAAAGGGGGTGTCCGTGGATTTTTTTCCTCTCTCTAATTGTTATAAAAAAATATTTTAATAAAACTAATACCAGCCACAATACAATGGCCATTAAAAACTTTTTTATTAAAAGTAATTTTTTTATATGTTAATAAAAATAATACCAGCTATAGTATTATGGCCACTAAAAACTTTTTATAAAACATAGTTTTATTATATTTTTAGTGGCAA
Organism: Arachis ipaensis; assembly: GCF_059453495.1. Lineage (NCBI taxonomy): Eukaryota > Viridiplantae > Streptophyta > Magnoliopsida > Fabales > Fabaceae > Arachis > Arachis ipaensis. The sequence goes on along the minus strand of NC_142435.1, from coordinate 116,477,748 downwards.
TAATAATTGCCATTATAATATTTAATATTAGTGGTAAATATATAATAGCTACAAAAACATAACTTAAATACAAAAAATAGTGGCCATTGTATTATTGCCACTAAAATTTTGTCGCTAAAACTAATTATTCTTGTAGTGTTTTTGAATTCGTTTCCAGCAATTTCTGGGCTGTTTTTGACCCAGTTCTCAGCCCAGAAAACACAGATTAGAGGCTACAAAGTGGGGGAATCAAGGAGACAACATTAATTATTCACAATTTTAGGTTTTAGATGTAGTTTTCTAGAGAGAGAGGTTTTTTCCTCTCTCTAGATTTTAGGATTTAGGATTTCTCTTAATTTTAGGATTGCTTCTTCTTAATTCCAGGTTCAATGTTCCTTTAATTTGATTTCTCTTCTAATTTAATTTGTTTCTTCTCAATTTTATTATTTATTTAATTACTTTTAATTTTATTTCCATTATCATGTCTCTTTTCTACTCCCTTCTCCCAACAACGAAGATGGTATGCATGTTGATAGAGTAGACTCCCAACTTGACTAGGGGGTTGATTAAAAGGAGACACTTGAGAAGCAATGCTTAAGTGATTAGTTAAATTGGAAGTTCTTAGCTAATTCTCTATTTACTAACGCTAGACCTTCCCAAGGGAGAGGACTAGGATTTGCGAATAAGAGTTAGCTCAATCACTTGACTTTTCTTTATTTAGTAAGGGTTAACTAAGTGAAAATAACAACCTTTTGATACTACACTTGAGAAAATCCAACAAGGATAGAACTTCCAATTAATCTTCCCCCGGTCAAGGCTTTTTATTTAATTATATAAATGTTTTTTAATTTATATTGCCTTAATTCACAATCCTTTACTTTTCTGTTATTCAACTCTTAAAATTTCTCAGAAAATTCATAACCAATAATAATTACACCTCCCTGCAATTCCTTGAGAGACGACCCGAGGTTTAAATACTTCGGTTATTACTTTTTAGGGGTTTTGTTACTTGTGACAACCAAACTTTTGTACGAAAGGATTCTTTGCTGGTTTAGAAACTATACTTACAATGAGAACTTATTTGTGAAATTCTTTACTGGCAAAAACCTGTTCGTCAAGCCTCATCAGCCATAGGATAGGCATATATCATGTGCATTTTGTTTGTTTGTTTGCTATGCCTTATTTGGGAATACCTAATTGAATATATTATGTTAATTGTAATAATTGCTACTTGCACTACTTGTCTCCTACCTGTGCTTGCAATTTTCTGTTTGTCTGTCTTTGCAATTCACTGGAGATGGAGGAGCGGAGGAAAGTGGACAGGTTTAGTGTTAAAGTTAAGCTTAAGTTGAGTTTAGAATTCCCTAGACACCTACCCCTTTTATGGTTTCTGTTTAGTAACTTAAGCTTTATAATCTTAGTGTCAGCATTCTAGGATTGCCTCTAATATTTCTAGTACCTTATATATTATGTGTGTGACACCTTTACCATGCTGAGAATCTCTGGTTCTCATCCCATACTGTATTGCTATTTTTCAGATGCAGGTCGGGAGGCTCCTCGGTAGGCATTTGGACTTCTAAAGCAGAGTGGTTCCTGGGTTCTTTTGTTGTTTAGTTTATGTATATATGTACTTAGCTTTCTCTCCGAATAAATTGTTTGTTTTGTTCCTCTTAGAGGTTTAAGGAGAGTTAAGGTTTTATCTCTATATTTTGGGTTGATGGGAGATGTATATATGTATATAAATATTCTTCAGCCATCCTTGGCTTCGCTGGCTGAGTTAGGAGCTAGTTATTCTATATCCTTGACTCTCTATTCTCTCTTTTTGTCTCTTTATACCTATGATCTTTAGATTTCTTAGCACGCAAGTAATATTATTTTCTGAGCGTTGCCTTTTTATCTTGCGGATTTTGTTTTACCTATTTTCCAAGGCTCCTCGTATATTACTCTCTTTCCAATACTATTATGTATATATTTTATTTTAGAGGTCAAAATATCACACCACCTCTGGTTTACGGCTTAAGCGTGAAGCTTTGTGTGGTAGGGTGTTACAGTAATTTATTTTGTATTTGATACTATATAAAAATTAATTATTAACTTAATAAAAGTAAATAACTAAAATTATATTTGAATAAATATAATTCTAAATTCTAAAATATTTAAAATATATTTTGAAAATAGACCAGCCAACATACTTTCATTATTTTTAATATTTAAAAATAAATTTTTCTTTCACAAACTAATGGTATTTTTTAAAATTGAAAAGTTAAAAATAAATATTATTTTCAAAAATAAAAACAAAAAATAAAAATAGAGAGTTTGATATGAAGAATAATACACAGCAATAAAAACACTCTCCTCTCTCTTTATACACTACTAATAGTTTCTCTCTCTCTCTCTCTCTCTCTCTCTCTTTACGTTACTGCATATATGAATCATCTTTATCGAATTAATTATATTAATATTAGAGTATTCTATTTACACATCTTTATTTTATATTTAGTACATCTTTTTTATTTGTTTATTTTACAACACGTTATCAGCACGAGACTCTGATCAAATTTTAGGAAGACTTAGATAATAAATTTTCATTATGTTGAAACTCTCTCATCTTGAATTTAATGCTCTTGATATATCTGAAAACAACTATTTATCATGAATACTAGATGCTGAAATCCATCTTGATTCAATGGATCTTGGAGATACCATTAAGGCTGAAAATAATACATCCTAAAAGGATAAAGCCAAAGTCATGATCTTCCTTTGTCGTCATCTTGACGAAGGATTGAAAAATGAATATCTCACATTAAAAGATCTTGCAGATCTGTGGAAAAACCTTGAAGAAAGGTATAATCATCAAAAGACAGTGATACTTCTTCAAACACGATATGAATGGACGCACTTGCGTCTATAGGATGTTAAATCCATAAGTGAATATAATTTAGCAATGTTTCGAATCATCTCACGAATGAAATTATGTGGGAAAAAGATAACTGATAATGATATGTTAGAGAAAACTTTCTCAACTTTTCATACCTCGAATGTGCTCCTGCAGCAGCAGTATCGAGAAAAAAGATTTAAAAAATATTATGAGTTAATTTCTTGCTTTATTGCTGAACGCACCAATGAGTTGCTTTTAAAAAATCATGAATCGCGCCCAGCTGGCGCCGCCCCATTTTCTGAAGCAAATGCGGCAAATCATAACCCTAGAAGAGGTAAATGACAATGTTTTAGCAACAAGAAAAATTATGGAAGAAAAAAAAATTATGTTCACAAGAAAGGATCTCACCAGAAATGGGATAAAGAAAGAAATAATGGGTAAAATAAATCAACATATGATAAATGTTTTCGTTGTGGTGGAAAGGGTCATTGGTCGCATACCTGTTGTACCCCAAGACACCTAGTCGATCTTTATCAAGCATCTTTGAAAAAGGATGACAAAGGAAAGGAGACGAATTTTGTTTCAAATGATGCTGAAAATTACACCATTCATTATGAAGTATCTGATTTCTTTGAGAATCCTGAAAGAAATATTGGTCATTTGATCAATGATGGAATAGTTTAGTATATGGGATTGTTAAGTATTCATGTAAATAAATAATGTAAGAAACTTCTTGTTAAGTTTTATTTTCTATTCATTTGAATTTCAAGTGTGATGAATATAAACAATGTTTGATAAAATATTTATATTTATAAATTTTAAAATTACTGAATGTGCCAAGATAATAATAATAAAATTTTTAGTATATACTATATTTCTTAGAAAAATATTTTCAATCAAGAAAATAATTTTACTGCGGAAATATTTCTACTCATTTTATTATTTGTCTTTGAAAAAAATGGCAAGGACATATAGTGAAGATGTTTGCCTTGCGGATAGTGTAAGTTCGCATACTATTCTCAAAAGTAATACATATTTTACTCATCTTGTGCCAAAAGAAGAATATGTTAATACTATTATTAGCTCAGGTAATGTGATAAAAGGTTTTAGAAGAGCTATAATTTTGTTTCTCGGAGGAACAAAATTCATAATAAATAATGCACTATTGTCTACTAAGTCTCTAAGAAACTTATTGAGTTTTAAAGATATTCGCCGAAATGGATATCATATTGAAACAATGAATGAGAAAAATTATGAGTACTTATGTATCACAACTCATGATTCAAATAAAAAGGTTATATTAGAAAAGTTACCCTCACTTTCATCTGGGTTATATTATACCAAAATTAGTGCAATTAAATCACATGCCATTGTAAACCCGAAGTTTACTAGCCCAAATGAATTCATAACTTGGGATAATCGATTGGGTCATCCGGGAACAACCATGATGCGGAAAATTATTGAAAACTCCCATGGACATTCATTAAAGAACCATAAGATTCATAAATCCAATGAATTTTGTTGTATTGCATGTTCTCAAGGAAAGATAATTTTAAGGCCATCACCAGTAAAGATTGGATTTAAGTCCCCTGAATTCCTAGAAAGGATTCAAGGCGATATATGTGGACCTATTCATCCACCATGTGGATCTTTTGGATATTTGATGGTCCTAATAGACGCATCTTCGAGATGGGCACATGTGTGTTTATTGTCTTCTCACAACCTGGCATTTGCGAGATTACTTACTCAAATTATTTGATTAAAGGCACAGTTTCCAGAAAATCCAATCAAAGCAATTCATCTTGATAATGTTGGTAAATTTACTTCCCAAGTCTTTGATGCTTATTTTATGGCTAACGGAATAAGCGTTAAACATCCAGTAGCTCATGTTCACACACAAAATAGGTTAGCAGAATCACTTATTAAACGCCTCCAATTAATTGTTAGACCCTTACTTATGAGAACAAATCTCCCAACCTCGGTTTGGGGGCATGCTATTTTACATGCCACAGCACTTATTCATTTGAGGCCAACAAGTTACCATCAGTTCTCTCCTATGCAATTAGCTTTTGGCCAGCAGCCAAATGTTTTCTATTTAAGAATATTCGGATGTGCGATATTTGTTCCCATTACACCACCTTCTCGCGCCAAAATAGGACCCCAAAGAAAATTAGGAATATATCTTGGATATGATTCTCCCTCCATAGTGAGGTATCTTGAGATACAAACTGGAGATGTATTTAAAGCCAGATTTATGGATTGTCATTTTGATGAGTCAAAATTTTCAATATTAGGGGGGGAGAGAATAAGCTTCTTGAAAAAGAACTTAATTGGAATGCATCATCCTTAATGCATTTAGATCTTCGATCAAGGCAATGTGAACTAGAAGTTCAAAAGATTATACATTTGCAAAGAATAGCAAATGAATTGCCTGATGTATTTTCTGATACAAAAAGGATAACTAAATCCTATATACCGGCAGAAAATGCTCCAATTCGAATTATTGTCCCAATCGGATAAATTGCCACCGAAGCAAATTCATGTCAGAAGCGTGGTAGGCCTGTTGGTTCAAAAGACACAAATTCTCGGAAAAGAAAAGAGGTAAATACTATTCCTATTGAAAAAAATAAAGACATAGTAAAGACACATGGAGTTGTTCAAAATTCTGATATAGTTTTGACGCCAGAAGACGTTCAGGTACATGAAAATTGTGAAAATGACGAGATCTCGATAAATCATGTCTTTATAGGAGAAAAATGGGACCAAAATAAAACAATTGTCAATGAAATATTTGCATATAATGTAGCATTAAATATCATGCATGAAAGTAGGAATCTTGAGCCAAGAACAATCGAAGAATATCGACAAAAGAATGATTGGCCGAAATAGGAAGAAACTATGAAGGCTGAGTTAGACTCACTTGCCAAACGTGAAGTCTTTGGACCTGTAGTCCAAACACCAGAAGATGTAAAACCTATTGGATACAGGTGGGTATTTGTGAGAAAACGAAATAAGAAAAATGAAGTTGTACGCTACAAGGCTCGACTTGTGGTACAAGGTTTTTCACAAAGGCCCGGTATAGATTATGAAGAAACATATTCCCCTGTAGTGGATGCAATAACATTGCGTTATTTGGTCAGTTTATCCGCATACCATAAACTACATATGCATTTAATGGATGTGGTAACAACCTATTTATACGGATCATTAGATCGTGATATCTATATGAAAGTCCCTGAAGGACTAAAGATGTCTAAACCATCCAATGAATATTTGCAGGGGTTATACTCAGTTAAATTGTAAAGATATTTATATGGTCTAAAGCAATCTGGACAAATGTGGTATAATTGTCTTACTAGGTATCTAGCCAAAGACAGATTCAAGAATAATGATATCTGTCTATGTATTTTCATAAAGAAATCTGCATCTAGATTCATTAGAATTGCTGTGTTCGTTGATGATTTAAATATTATTGGAACTCCTAAAGAGATTCTAATAATTATAAAGGCTCTAAAAGAAGTTTTTGAGATGAAAGATCTTGGAAAGACTAAATTTTGTCTCAACTTGCAGATCGAGCATACAAAAAATGGGATCTTTATTCATTAAATAACATACATTGAAAAGATCTTGAAGAGATTTTATATGGATAAATCACATCCATTAAGTACCCAATGATCGTACTGTAGATCGAAGATACAAAAAATGGATCTTTATTCATCAAACAACATACATTGAAAAGATCCTGAAGAGATTTTATATGGATAAGTCACATCCATTAAGTACCCCATTGATCGTAAGGTCTTTGGATGTGGAAAAAGATCAATTCCGTCCTAAAGAAGAAAATAAAGATATCCTTGGTCTTGAAGTACCATATCTTATTGCCATTGGAGTGCTAATGTATCTTGCTAATAATACACGCCTTGACATATCATTTGCGGTGAATTTACTAGCAAGGTATAGTTCCTCTCCAACCAAGAGACATTGGAATGGAATCAAACAAAATTTTTGATATCTTCATGGAACGATTGATATGAGTCTATTTTATCCATATGAATCGAAGTCATAATTAGTTGGCTATACAGATGCTGGATACTTGTCTGATCCATACAAAGGAAGATCTCAAATAGGATACTTGTTCACATATGGTGGTACAACTATATCATAGAGGTCCACAAAACAGACGATTGCCGCAACATCCTCTAATCATGCTGAAATACTAGGGATACATGAAGCAAGTTGCGAGTGTTTTTGGCTTAGGAGTTTGATCCAATATATTCTATCATCATGTAGATTGATTGTTCATAAGATAGCTCCAACTGTTCTGTTTGAAGATAATACAGCATGCATTGCTCAGCTTAAAGGTGGATATATCAAAGGTGATAGAACAAAGCATATTTCTCCCAAATTCTTCTTCACTCATAATCTTCAAAATCAAGGGACAATTGATGTCCAACAGATCCGCTCAAGTGACAATCTGGCAGATTTATTTACAAAATCACTCCCAAAATCCTCTTTTGAAAGATTGGTACATCAAATTGGGATGCACCGATATTGAGATATTAAATAATGTTGACAAGAGGGGGAGACTGTACTATTTTTTCTTTGGTCAGATTTTTTCCCATTGGGTTTTTCTTGACAAGGTTTTTAATGAGGCAGTCTCTATCATAAAGGATTTTGTACTCTTTTTCCTTCACTAAAATTTTTTTCCCTTGGATTTTTCTTTAGTAAGATTTTAATGAGGCGTAATCTTAAATGGTCATCCAAGGGAGAGTGTTGTGATAAGGATGCATGAGGTGGATGCCCATTAATGTTTGGGCGGCTAACATTTTCAAGTAAAATGTTCAAATTATCAAAGAAAAAATGAAGTGAATTATGTTTAGGTTTAATTACTCTGTTGGTCCCTATAGTTTTGTGAAATTTTCAATTAGGTCCCTATACTTTTTTTTCTTTTTAATTGGGTCCCTGCACTATTTTTTTTCAATTAAGTCTCTCTTAGTAGTAATTGGCTTAATTTTATAGGGACCCAACTAAAAAAAAAAGAATTGGTATAGGGACCTAAATAAAAGGAAAAAAAAGTGTAGGGACCCAATTAAACAAAAAAAATTTGGTGCAAGGACTTAATTAAAAGGAAAAAAAGTATAAGGACCTAATTGAAAATTTCGCAAAACTATAGGGACCAACGGAGTAATTAAACCTTATATTTAAAACTTTAACTTTTGTACGCCTATAAATAGAGAGTATGATATGAAGAATAATACACACAACAATAAAAACACTCTCTTCTCTCTTTATACACTACTAATAGTTTCTCTCTCTCTCTTTACGTTATTGCATATATGAATAATCTTTATTGAATTAATTATATTAATACTAAAGTCTTCTATTTACACATTTTTATTTTATATTTAGTACATCTTCCTTATTTATTTATTTTACAACAAATTTCTTTATAAAATTGTGTTGTTTTAGTTTTAAAACTCCAGCAATAATCTATGTTTCTGCATTCAAATACTTTCATTAGAAATTAGTTTTAATTTTAATTTTAAAAATAGTATTAAATAAAATATGGATTATTTAGGATTCCTACAACATATTTATTGTGTATTTGAAAATATTTTATAATGGCTAACTATAAATTTTTATATAATTTTAGATTTTAAATATTAGAAAATAAAATTATAATTTTATTTATTCATGTCATGCACAAAAAAATCACATTAAAATCATAAATATTATTTAAAATGACTATAAATTATATAACAGCTTATCATACCTTACTAAACATAGGCCCAACCCCACATTTTTGTTAGTTGGCGAGCTATACTTAAAATTGGGCTGTGCAAAGTTGACTGATAAACCACTACTTTATGGTTTATCTTATACTCAATTAAGTGGTTTTTATCAAGCCTTTGCACACTTATTCATACAATTTGCATGATTTTACAATTCTTTCCCAAATCTGTTCTATGATTGAAAACTTGCTTCCTAAGCTTTAAATTGTATGTTTTTAACTCCTCTTTATACCATTCGATGCCGTGATCTATTCGTTAAGTGTTTTCAGGCTTTATAGGGCAGGAATGGCTTAGAGGATGCAAAGGAAGCTTGCAAAAATGGAAGGAACACAAGAAATAAAGGAGATAACCAGCGAGGAGCGATGCGCACGCATGATATGCGAAAATGACCATCGACGCGTACGCATGACTGTCGCGTACGCGTGACATGCGTCACGTGCAGAAATTGCAGAAAGCGCTGGGGCCATTTTGGGCCGAGTTTGGACCCAGTTTCTGGCCCAGAAACACAGATTAGAGCCAGGGGACGAGCAGAGACTCAACAGACATTCTCATTCGCATAGTTTTTAGTTTTAGTTTTGAATCTTAGAGAGAAAACACACTTCCTCTAGGTTTCCTTTACATTCATAGTTTTAGAGTTTTATACTTTTGCTTTGGATATTGAGAAGAGTCACTACCTCCGTTGAAGTTTCATTATTCTAGTTTGCTTTCTTATTCCTTTACTCTTTTGATTACTTATTAACCCTGTTCAGATAAGGATGTTACATTTTGGGATTTATTAATGCAAAGATCTATTTTTATTTTTAATTAATTTTCAGTTCATATTTTATTTAATTTATCATGTCTTCTTCTTATATTTCTATGAAAGTTATATTCATGTCAATGGAGTAGACTCCCAACTTGACTTGGGGGTTGATTAAAAGGAGACCCTTGAGTTGGAATGCTCAAGCGATTAGTTAGATTAGAAGTTGTTGGCTAACTCTCTAGGCACTAACGCTAATCCTTCCCAAGGGAGAGGATTAGGACTTGTGAATAAGAGTTAGCTCAATCACTTGACTTTCCTTTATTTAGTAAGGGTTAACTAAGTGAAAACAACAACCTCTTGATGCTACACTTGAGAAAATCCAACAAGGATAGAACTTCCAATTAATCATTTTCTCGGTCAAGGATTTTTATTCTGAATACACAAATCTCTTTTAATTTACATTACTTTAATTCACAATCCTTTATTTTTCTATTCTCCAACTCTAAAAAATTTCTCGAAAAATTTCTAACTGATAAAATAGCACTCTTTTGTCAACTCGTTGGGAGAAGACCTGAGATTTCTACTCTCAGTATTTTTATTCTAATTTCGTGACAACCCTTCTAAATTGATAGGCGGATTTTTGTTGGTTAAGAACTGTACTTGCAACACTGTTCTTATATTATAAATTCTTAATTGGCTGATTTCCGCTCCCATCATTGACCAAACAATGACGAACCTAGTACATGTGGCCTTTTCCACATGAGTTGGACTGACTTAAATATAGATTCCAATAATTTGTATCCAACCCAACTTGAAAAGCAAGATAAATTCTCTCCCGCTACTGTTATCTCCATTAAGGACCAACTCAAATATGGGTATTTTTTTTTACTTTGTAACGGAATAACCACTCACGATTATTTGAAGTCATCCCTAAGGAATGACTAGGTCACATATACAACTCTATAAATACCTGCAATGCTCAGATATTTTTTCCAATCCAATCTCACTTAAACCTACTTAAACCTTTGCTAACGTAAGTATCAGAATCTCTTGCAGGTATCTTCTACTAATGTCTATGAGAGAACGTTGGAACAACCACTGTCCTAGCAATCAAGTCAGAACCCTCAAATCATAGACGTTTGGACCTCACGTCCAAGCCAAAATTCAACCTGATTTCAGGTAATACCTCATAACAGAAGCTATGAAAATAGGTTATAATTTGTATGTGGGCTAGTTTTGTTCTACGAAAGTTGTAGGTTGAGCTATTGTTTTCAATCTATATAATTAAATATTTGAGTAAATAGTCATTGTGGCACTCAAAAGATTTTGACTTTGACAAAGTGATACTGAAAAATACTAATGATAAAATGACCTACAAAAAATATTTCATTTGACAAAATGACCCAAATATTTAGTCAATAGTTAGACTTTTAAGAAAATTACAAATCTGCTCTCATCTATTGATATCATCATCATCATCACCATCATGCCCACCTCCATTCTTTTTCGCCATCTGATTCCTCTATCACTGCCCTAGTTTGCCATCCAACCTCACCTACTAGCATCATCACCACTATCACCCTAACCTTATCTCATTCCTTTACCACTACCCTATCCAACTGTCCTCACTCACTAGCATCATAAGTATAATCATCATCACCACTATCGACTCTATACCTCATTCCATCATTCCTTTTGTCATCATCCCATCCTACCGTTCCTCACTCACCGATATCACTATTATCATCACTGTTAGCACAATCACATCCTACCTCATTGTCCCTACCTCTCACCCACCACCATCAGTCTCAACTTCTATTGTGAAATTTCCAATCCTAACTCATTTATCACTGTCATACACCTAAAATTATTATCAACAAAAATAGATCAAGAAATATAAATTGAAAAAAAGAAACAAATCAAAATTTATAGGAAAAAAAGAACGACGAAAGAGGAAGAAACATAGATATCAATAAAAAAAGAAATGAGAGAGAGAGAGAGAGAAAAAAAAGAGAGAGTGCGTGAGGAGAATGAAGTCAAAATCGTGTAAATTAGTGTTGTGGTAGTGATGGTGGTAGTAGAGATGGAGGTGACGATATGATAAAAGTGGAAGTATTCATGCTAATAGCAGAGGAGAGAAAGTGTGATGACAGGATGAGGGTAGGGAGAATGGCAATGGTGATGAGATAGATAGAAAGTGTGTGCAAGTAAATTAATAATTTTATAATAAAAAATAAAGATAAATGGGTACTTTTATAAAATATTTAACATTTGACCAGGTAAATTAACCATTGACTAAATATTTGAATTATTTTGTCAAATAGAATATATTTATTTAAAGCTATTTTGTTATTACCACATTTTCAGTAATCATTTTGTCAAAATCAAAATTCCTTGATGAGTGCTAAAATGACTATTTACTCTAAATATTTAGTTATTTTTAAAAAGACTTGTGTAACTCGAGAATTAGGCAAGTTTTCTCATATTTTTTTACTCTTTCAAAAATTATTTTTACATATAGTAAAATTATAAAATTATTTAATTACTTTGAATCAAAATTCAATTTTAATATTTATTTATCAATTTTATTAAATATAGATATTTTATGTTTTACTTCAAACTTTTTTAGTTAATCAAGAATTTTGTAAATCTATTTTTTTTTTGTTATAGAGTGAGTTAACCGATTTAAGCTATCAAATTAAAATGACTAAATGTACATGATAAGGGGTTGAATTGTGCTTAAACTTTTTTTTAAGAAATAAATGAACTTTAAAAGCTTATCAAATCTAATGAGTTATGAATAATAGAACATATTAGCGTGAGGTGAAAAAGCTTTTTATAGAGTTCCTTTAAGACTATTATTTCTTCAGAAATTAATTTAGTTATAGATAAAATAATGGTGATAATCATCAATATGGATCAATGGTGTGTTATCCATAAATGTGGACCTGCGTACATCAGTCACCTGCAAAAACGTAGGCAATGTTTTGCTTGGGACAAAGTACAAAATTCCGCCACCTGCTGCAAAACGCAGAATGCGTTTGGCAAAGAAGGGGCTCCAAAAAACGAAATGTGTCCTGCGGCTCCCTGCATGCAGATAGGAGCAGCCTTTGACCAATCTGGGGTATCACAAAACGCAGGTTGTGTTTGGCCAGCGTGAAAGCAAGTCGCAGGTTGCGTTTGGCAGCCTGCAACCTTGCATGCATGACACGTGTTGACAATGGGAGGTGAAACCGGTATTTTTAAAGCCAGAATGCAAGCAAAGAAAATAATGTGCTGAAAAAGAGTGAGACATTGTGCTGTGAAAGTAAAAGAGAGGGTAAGTGATGTAACACCCTACCACACAGAGACTTATGCTTAAGTCATAAGACAGAGGTGGCGAGGTATTACGACCTCTAAAAATGAAATTTAGTATATATAGTATTGTGAAAAATATTTATATCTAGGAGCTTTTGAAGAAAATGGATAAAACAAAACCGTTAAATTGAAAAGTGCAACACTCTACTCGATAACGTAACGAAACAGATAAAGGATAAACTAACTCAAATTCATAACAAGAGAGTGCCAAAAATATGAATATCAAAACTCAAGACCCGGTTTGCGAAGATAACTGGTCTGAGCATAAAAGTATACGGTATATATAAACATAAAGTAAGAAACCCAAGGGAAACCCCAAGGACAAGCTAACAAAACCTGTTCTCCAAAAATAACCTCTAAGAGGAGTCAAACAGTATATATATACATTTATTTAGTGGAGATAGTAACTATCTACATAAACCAAAATAAAGTCCGTGAGAACCAAGGATCTTCGCTAATCCAGAAGTCTCCAACATGTCTCAGCGAGGAGCCTCACGTTCTGCATCTGAAAACCACAAAATCCGCATGGGTGAGAATTGGAGGTTTTCAGTATGGTAACAGTACCCACATATCTAACATGTAATGTCCTGGGAAAGCCGAAGGCAATCCTAGAACTTCCACCAGATAAATCAAAGCTTATAAATAGACTAAACCATGAATGGCAACTGACTAAAGATCTTCAACTAACTAACAGTCCCCTTTCCAAATCCTGCAGACCTCCTAACTGCCATCAGTTATATAATATGGCAAACTCAATTATATCAGAAAAGGAGATATACAAATAGGAAGCAGATACGACATTTAGACAATTAGCAAGTAATATGCAGTCAATTAGGCAATTCCAAACAATTCACATAATATGCATATGATGAATGCCTGTCCTAATGGCTGATGAGTCTTATCTGTCGATTATAAAGCCAACCCGACAAGCCCTGGTAGCTAACCATTGGACTGTCCCTCTGTCGTGCATCCCCAACTCGAGTTATACTCAATAATAAATCATAATTCATATCCAACACCCTCACTGGTGTATATTCACGGGGGCTGTAAGACCCGGTTAATTAACGGCTAATTAACCCATAAATGAGAATTTATTCTAGAAAGCCAAAAATGTTATTTTTATGGCTTAATATGATAGAGGAGATTGAGACGAGAATTTCGGTACCAATTTTATAGAAATCGGACCAAGATTGGACCGAACGGGCCAAACCGGACCGACCGGACCCAAAGTGGGCTCTTGGCCCAACATAACTAAACCAAAACCCTAGTTTTCAGCACTCTCTCTCCTCACAACACACAAACACACGCTGAAAATTAAGATGGAGGGGGGGAAGAACACTCTCTCAAGTTCTCTCCCTTGGTTGATCTTCAAACCACCATAACTTTTGATCTAGAGCTCCGATTGCCGCTCCGTTTGCGGCCACGCGTTCACCGCGGAGAGCTCTACAAAACCCATACAATCAATCTTGAGGTAAGCCACATTTTACTGTTCGAAATTCCAGCCCTTGATTTCGAGTTTCATGAGCAAAAATGTTGAGATTTTGGGTTCTTTGATATTATAGGACCCAACTCTCTTGAAGGAGAAGGTTAATCTTGTCTCCTTGGACCTTGGGTGTGATAAGATTCTCAACCCTAGTGTAAATTGTTGTTCTATGATGTTTGGGTATTGAGATGTTGTGTATGGATATGATGATTGTGGCTTAGGTTGTGTATATGTGAATATTGGAGCTTGATTGGTGATTTTGGAAAGCTTGGAAGAGGGTTTTGTGTGATAAAATCTGTTCTTGGAGGTGTTGATACCTTGAGAGCTTGTGGACAAGTGTTTTGGAAGTACTCCGGTTGAGCTTGGGAAATCGGCTAAGGTATGATTTCGGTTTCCCGTATCTAATACGTAATGTGGTAGGAAATACTTAGGCTAGAGGCCCTAAAATAGGCATTGAATTGATGATGTTATTGAATGATTGAGATATATGATGTGATCATATATGTGATTATGAATATTGATGCCTTGATTGTGTGATATGTGGGAAATGCATGTTGTGATATATGCTTGATGGATGATTGAGGTTGAATTGATGGGTGGTACCATGTTGATGGTGAGTATGATGATGATTATGTATAATGATGGTTGATTGGGAATGGTATTATTGGAAATTGGGATGAGAAGGATGTATGACATGATATTGTGTTTCTCCTTTAGCCATTTGATTGAGAAGTGTTAGAATGGTTGGATGTGATTTTGGGAATTTTGGTAAAGGGTCAATGTGTGAGTTGAGGATGGCTTGTTGTTGATTTTGGTACATTTGATTGATTTCAAAGAAAAGGGATGAAATTGACATGTTTTGATTGATTTTGAAAAGAGTTGAAAGTGGCTTGTTTTGAAAATGGCACTTTGTGGTTTTGTATGAAAATATGGTTTTTGGGCATACTTTGACGGGACATAACTTGGACTACGGATCTCTGATTTACCTCAAATCTGTTTAGAAATGAAATTGGATCCGGGATGTCCATGCCTTTCGAAGAACGGGTGAAAAATGATTTAAAATGAGGAATTTATGTCCGTTGGAAGATTGGGGGTTGAATCTGTGAATTCTGCAGCTTTTAACTTGGAAAATTTTTTAGCAGAATGACCCCTCGCGCGTAAGCGTACTTGGCGCGTATGCGCCGTTCTTCGAGAAAGCATCATCCACGCGTGCGCGTGGTGTGCGCGGGCGCGTCGATGCGCTGCATCGAATGCCTAGCTATTTTCCAGAGAGTTGTGCCAGAATTGTGCCAGTTTTGTGCCTGGGCGCAAGAGCACCCACGCGTACGCGTGGCTGACGCGTGCACGTCGTTTGGCTAATTTTCAACCCACGCGTTCGCGCGTATGACGCTTGCGCGTCGATGAGTTTTAAGGCCATCCACGCGTGCGCATGGAGTGCGCGTACGCGTGGCCCTGTTTTCATCCCAAAGTTGATTTTTGAGTTTTAAAAGCCAAATTTCATACTTCTAAGCCTCTGATCTTACCACTTATGTCTTAAATCATTATGATATGCCTAGCATGAGAAAAAGGACTAGTGAATATGGTAACTTGCGAGTGAAGCAAGGGAAAAATGAATGATCATTGATGATCAAAGATGATTATGTGAGATGCGGAGGATGGCGGTGGAAGTGCTTGTTGTGCCATGGGCCGAAGGGCCGTAATTGTTAATGAATTGGCTGGTTATGGATTTAACCGTGAGCCGGATGGCTAGATTATTGCCGTGTTACGGCGGAGCCATGATTATGGCTAAGTATAAATGCATATATGCTGTTGAATGAATTGTGAATGTTTGCACTTCCACCATCGGAGATGAGGGTTTCCCTGGGAGGAAGCAGTGGCTAGCCACCACGTGCTCCAGGTTGAGACTCGAAGCTCTTTTGACCCTATGTCGTAAGTGTGGCCGGGCACTGTAAAAGACCCGGATGAGCTCGCCCCCGTAAATATTCACCAGTGAGGGTGATGGATATGGATCATGATTATGATCAAGTTTATGATGAGTATAACTCGAGTTGGGGATGCGCGACAGAGGGACAGTCCAATGGTTAGCTACCAGGACTTGTCGGGTTGGCTCTATAACCGACAGATGATATCATCAGCCACTAGGGACAGGCATGCATCGTAAGCATACTACATGAATTGTTTGAGATTGCCTATTTGACTGCATATTACTTGCTATTTGTCTAAATGCCTTAATTGTTCTTATTTGTATATCTCCTGTCTGATATAACTGTGTTTGCTATATTATACTCCTGTCGGTGGTTAGGAGGTCTGAAGGAATTGGAAAGGGAAGTATTAGTTAGACTGAAGAATCTTTAGTCAGTTGCCACTTACGGTTTAGCTTGTTTATAAGCTTTGATACTATCTGGAGGAAGTTCTAGGATTGCCTTCGGCTTTCCTCTATTATTATGTATTATATATGTGGAAGCTGTTACCGTGCTGGGGACCTCTGGTTCTCACCCATGCGGATTTTGTGGTTTTCAGATGCAGGACGCGAGGCTTCTCGTTGAGGCATGCTGGAGACTTCTGGATTAGCGAAGATCTTTTGTTCTCGGGACTCTGTTTTGGTTTATATATCTTGTTTAGATACTTTTATCTCCATTAAATAATACAAACTGTGATGACTCCTTCTAGAGGGGATTTTTGGAGATTAGATTTCTGTATTTGTGTCCCTTTGGGTTTCCTTTGGGGTTTTCCTTATTCTATCATATGTATATATTGCTATGCTCGGACCGGTTATCTTCGCAGCCGGATTTTGAGTCTTGATATTCCTGTTTTTGACACTCCTTTATATATATGATCTCGCGTTCGCTTATCCTTTACTCGTTATGTTATCGATCGGAGTGTTGCGCTTTCGAGTTACGGTTTTTGTTTACCCCTTTTTCTACAAGGCTCCTAGTTATAATCAATTATTCATACTACTATACGTACTAAATTTTTGTTTTAGAGGTCGTAATACCTTGCCATCTCTTACAGGGGCGAGCTCTTCCGGAACTTTCACAGTGTTCAGCCACACTTACGACATAGGATCAGCAGAGTATCGAGTCTCCACCTGGAGCACATGGTGGCTAGCCACTGCTTTCTCCCAGGAAAACTCGTATCTCAGATAGTGGAAGTACAAGATTCACATTTCATTCAATACGCATATATGCAATCATACTCAGTCATAATTCAATAACGGCTCAGCCATAATTCGGCAATAACTCAGCCATCCGGCTCATAATTCAATCCACAACCAGCCAATTTATTAACAAATACAGCCCTTCGGCTCATGGCATATAAAGAACTTCCACCACCATTCTCCGTATCTCATACCATTCTCTTGGATCATCATTGATCATTAATTCTCCCCTTTCTTCATTCACAAGTTACCACGTTCGCTAGCTCCTTCCCATTGCTAGGCATATCATAAGGATTTAAGACATAAGGGGTGAGATCAGAGGCTTAGAAGTCTGAAATTTGGCTTTAAAAACTCAAAATCAACTTTGGGATGGAAACAGAGTCACGCGTACGCGTCTCCCATACGCACGCATGGAAAGCAGCAAAGTCACAGTGACGTGTAAGTGTCGCCCACGCGCACGCGTGGATGGGAGAAAAGCCAAGTGACGCCTGCACGTCAGCCACGCGTACGCGTGGGTGCATTTTGGCTGGGCAATTGATTTAGCTCATCGACGCGTACGCGTCGGCCAGGCGCACACGTGGATGGCGAATATTTGAAAATGACGCGTGCGCTTCGTCCACGCATACGCGTGGGAGTAAGGTGGCCCCTCTTCATCCTCCCGAATCATGAACATGCATGGAGGACCGTGCACAAATTAAGTGTGGGGGAGGATCGATGACTTCAAGGGGGTAAAAAATTCTCTCTTAAGGACACTTTGCAATGTTTCTTGCAGTACTTTTTCTCCATTTTGAGTAGCTTTATTTCTATTGCATCTTGTTTGGTTTGCTGTAATTATTTCTTTATCGTTTATGGATATTTAGTAGTTAATATTTGCATGTTGCATGATAGAACGAATAAGTTGATGAAATACCAAGGAATTTCCATGAAACATTTTAGGGGAATACCATTGATTGAATTGAAGAAAAATTGTGTTTACCAACTTGCTTGGAGTATTTTATTTGTAGAACATGGAAATGAACTAGAACAACATACCTTGTGAGATTTGAGCTTTGATAGATGGCTGCACTTTTCAGCCATAATGTTGTTCTTGTGTGTGATAATACTCCTTTTTTTATTGTGATAATTGATTTGCGTGAACCTTTATGTCCTGTATTTGTGTTTGGATGCATTTAGCATGGTTGAGGCCATCTTTGATGATAAACTCACTAACCTATATGGCCAACCCTTGCATTCACCTTTGTGAACCCCTTTGAACCTATGAATCCCCTTTTGTTCTGATGATAGCACAATACTCCCCTTAAGCGGAAAATCATTGATGTTCCTGAATTACTCTTTGATTAGCTTGGATGTGTTAGTGTGTAAATTCTAAGTGTGGGGGAATTTCGGGAAGCAATGGTGATAAAGGCATGAACTCTTTGTGAAAAAACTTTTTGGGCAATTAGGTAATGCTCATGCATTTCACTAATTAAAACATATGCATTCAAAATTCAAAAAAAAAACTTGTGCATAACAAAGTTTGAATAAAAAGAGTAAATAAAGGATGCATATGTCATGTTTGAAAAGAAAATGCATGAGTGAAGTGAGATAGGAAAGAGAAAATGGGTAGAAAGGTTGTATTGTTATGTGTACATAGGTAATGTAGGATCAGGTGGACACACAAGCTAATCAAAGGACTAATTCTTTAAGTCCACTTAACCATATTTTATCCTACCTAACCCTAGCCCCATTACATTCCTCTAAAGACCTCATGATATTTGTTATTCATGCATTAAATACTAGTTGATTGTTTGATGACATGCAAATCTTTGAAAAGCATGATAAAAGAGGAATTGAGTGATTAAACCCTAAACACTGAGCGAATTGAGTGGATACACATCCGGTGAGGGGTTCGATCGCTCAATTCTATGTTCTTACGCCTCATATTACATCTTCTTGCAAGTTGTTTGATTGGATAGTTTTGATAACTTTAATTCAATTCTTTGGACATTGATCTTAATGCATGAACTCTTTGCATTGGGCCTATAGCTTCTTGTGATGGATTAGAATTTCATGGTTTGTTTCTACCAACTCTCATCATAGTACATATTGGTGATTAGTCTTAGGATAGTTGCATGCATTTAAGTAGTATATAGCATAAGTCATTTTCCCTTTCATATATCTCCTTTGTGTGTGTTTAGCATGAGGACATGCTAGTGTTTAAGAGTGGGGGAATTGATGAATCCATATTTGATGATGATTTTTGGTTAGAATTGGATGGATTTTCATCATATAAACTTGCACTTATTCCCTTGAATAGCATGCTTTTGAACTTTCCTTCCGAATTGCGCTTGATTATGAAAATGTGCTATTTTGTGCTTAATTTAATCTATTTTATTCTGTTTGCCTTCCATTCGATGCCTTGATGTTGTTTGTGAGTGATTCCAGGTTTATAAGGTAGGAATGGGTTGGAGAAAATGGAAGAAGAGCATGCAAAATGGAGGAAAACATGAAGAATCAAAGGAGATGAGCTCAGAGACGTGTGCATGTGCACGCCTGCCTGTGCGTACGCACAACTGTCCAATCAGAACGCGTGGATTGCTTCGAGCGCGTCGCGCGTCCATTCAAGCATCGCCTAGTGTGCACTACTTGTGCATACGCACAGGACTGTATTTCTCGCAAGGTGTGCGGACGCACGCATCTGTGCGTCCGCACAAGTGTCCGCACATGACTTCATTAAAATGGCACGTGGCTCACGATTTGGGGGCTTTGGAGGCCCATTTCTGAAGTCTTCTAGGTCATATTGGAGGGGAAATGAGGAACATAACATAACATATCATTAGTATAGTTTTATGAGTAGTAGTAGGAAGCTTTAGTTAGGTTTTCTCTAAATTTTTCATCATCTCTATTAGGGTTTATATTAGGATTTTACATTCAAGTGCCATTTCCATTTTTGATCTTAGATTTTGCTAGCTTTCATTGTAAGTATTGTCTTGTTATTACTCTTTATAGTTACATTATCATTACTCTTTCTTCCAATTCAAGTTATAGTTCAATTTTGCTTCTCTCCTGCAATTTTAATTTCTTGTTGATGAATTTGATGTTTGATGTTTCTTTCATGCTTTCTTGTGTTATTCTTGTTGATTGAGATCAATTGTTGCTTTTAGTTTCAAGCCTTTTCTCATTTTCTCCATGTTTAAGGTTTTTTCCCACCAAGTATTTGACAAAATGTCAAACATGGTTTTAGGCTAAATTTTTGGTTCTTGGCTTGGGTAAAGTGAGAAATTGGGTTTCTAGAGTTGGAATGTCCAATATTTAGTTTCAATTCTTGGATTGTTAATTTTTCTTGTTCCCACTAACGCTTATTTGTTGCTAAGCCAATTAGCAAGCAATTTAGGATTTGTGGGTTGGGAACACTTATACTCATTTAACTTACCTTCTGATGTGAGGGTTGATCAAGTGAGATTAATCCATCATAATTGTCATAGTTGTAGTTCCAACAAGGAAAGGACCCTTAGCTCACTCCAAGCCAAGACTCTTTTTGATGCTTTCAATCTTTCATACATTTCTATGTTAATCTCTTTTATACTTTACTTGTTTATATTACATAGTCGGTTCTTTAATTTCTTCATTAGTTCAATCATTATAATTTTGCATGTTCTTTTATTGCTTTATATGTTCATTTCTTCATTGACAACCCCTTGATCACTACAACTGGATTTTTACACTCATTGTTCTAAAGTACTCCTTGGGAGACGACTCGGGAGTCAAATACTCTCGGTTTTGAATTAGTTTTGAATTGTGACATACCCTGTGAATTTCCAATTTGATCGGTGGCCAACTTGTTGGGTTAGGACTATACTTACAACGCTAATTCCATTTTCAGATAACCGAGTTCCTAATCCTATATGCAAATCGGCCGTCCGTCAAATTTTAGCACCGTTGCCAGGGAGCCAGCGTCATGAGTGTTATAACTTTGGTTGTTGTAAATATGTGAATAGTGTGAATAGATACTTTTTGGTTGTTTGTTTGCTTTTGTGGGTAATTAGGATTTTGTTTATTTTGTTAATTGATGTCTTTAATTGTTATTTTCTATTTCCTCTATGAGTTATCACCCTCTTGGTTTGGAGTTTGGTTGTGATAATTTTGTAGGGATTGATAACCTCAATTTTGGATTGCATCATGGGATTGGAACATCTATTTTGGGAGGAGCAACCTCCTCTACACTACAATGAGCCAAACCCTTGCCAATATGCATACCCAAACCAAGGATATGGTGGATTTCACTTTGATTATACACCTCCACCACCATATACCTATGATCCATACCCCCTACATAACCCTCAATCACCATATTTTCAAACACCATACCACCACCACCATACAACTTCTTACATACCACCTCTAACCACTTGCCAACATGAGTCACCTCCCATATATACAACCTTTCTCCCAAATTATGAATCTCGATTTTCACCCCTAATGTGAATCTTTCCCACCCTTGGCCCAGGACCAACAAGACCTTCGAGCCTTTCTCCAAGAGCAAGAAAGATTCCGAAGCACACAAGGGCAATTCATGGCTACCATAGCCGAAGCGGTGAACCTTTTGGTCCTACTTCGCTCATTCGATCAAGACACTTCTCTTGAAGTATGTGAAGGATCAACTAAAGAGTGTAGTGAAGAGGAGAGCATGGAGCCACAAGGAAAAGAAGAATGGTTAGAGCTTGAAATGCAACAAGAGGAAGAAAGTGAAGTATTTGAAATGGAGGAGAGAAAGAGAGAATTGGGGGAGATTGATCAAGATGAGGATTCCATAATTGATGATTTTTTGTCCTCCTTGATCAATCCCCTTAAGGATCCTAATGAACCTCTTCCCCGTGAGCTTGAGAAAGACATGGAAGTAGACTTCTCACAACCTCCTTGTTATGATGTGAGTGATGGAAAAGAGGAGGAAGAGGTTGGTGAGGAAGGAATTGACAACCAAGAGCACATTGAGTGGGTGGCAATTTCATCTAGGAACTTCATCGGTCCCCACCAATATGCTATCTTGGAGACAAACTACCAACTCAAGATCCTTTTTAGGTTGGTACATGGTGGAGGAAGGGGTATTGGTTGCCAAGTGAATCCAAGGTTCTTCAAGAAAATCCATCCAAGACTTGGAGTTCAAGCATGGTGTAGGGCACAATCGGGTGATTTTTGGAGAATGTTGGGTTGTTACAAGGGTCAACTAGGAGCTTTTCCATCCGGCTTGGAGCATAGAGATCAACAAGAAGGTGATCGGAAGCCTAGAATATGGGATCCTGGAGGAGCCTCTAAGTGCAAGCTTGGATGTAGGTTCAAGGAGGAGTGGAAACACAAACCACCCTAACAAGAGTCTCCACAAAAAGTCCAACTTAGGACTATAAACCAAAGTGCTCGGTGGGAGACACCCCACCATGGTAACATTGTTCCAATTTTATCTATTGTTTATAGCCTTTTGAATTATTTGCTTTCTTGTGATATAATGAGTAGTTTAGGTTTGGTTTGATAATTTTGAGTTGAATAAGTTAAATTACTTGTGGACCATGAAATTGTGCTTGTTTGAATAATTTGGGGTTGGTATGTTGATATGCTAAGGGTAGGAACCTTAGTTTTGAAGAGATAAGAATTTTCTGAAACAGGGTATCTGTGCGTACGTACCAACCTGTGCGTGCACACAAAACTGTGTTTTTCGCCACCTGTGCAGCCGCACGCACCTGTGCGTCCGCACACGACTTAATATGCCCTCTAGTCGCAGCGCCAGGACAGCTTGTGCGTGCGCGCTGCCCTGTTTTCTCTGACCTGTGCGTGCGCATAGCTGCGTGCGTACGCACACGTCCCCTCTCATACCTCATCTGTGCGGCTGCACAGACGTGTGCCTCCGCACACCAATTACAGACCCCTCTGGTGGGAGCGAGGGAACAGCTTGTGCGCGTGCTCAACCTCCCCCATTTTGGCCTCTGTGCGTGCGCACGGACCTGTGTGCGCACGCACACATGATTCTGTCCTCAAGTGTTAAAAAAAAAACCTGTCTGTGTGGTCGCACGTCTTTGTGCATCCGCACGTCTTTACGCAACCTCTCTGGTTGCAGCGATCGCACGCTGTATGCGTTCACACCCCTTCTAAGTTTTCATCTCTGTGCATCCGCATAGGCCCCTGTGCGCCCGCACACATCGCGTTCTAGGCGTTAACAGGGCAACCTGCCCTGTTGAGAGGTAGCTCCTCTCTTCTCTTCTTTTCTCTATAGCTGCTCCCTCTCTCTTCTGTGCCCAGCTCCGCCGGTCCCTGCCGCCGGCCACCGCCGCCGTCAGCTCACTGCCGGTGACCCTTCTCTCTCTCTCTCTCTCTTTCTGTTATTCCTCTTCTCTTTTCTTTCTTTCTTTCCCTTCTCTTTTCTCTATCCTCCACCGGTGAGCTCTCTCTTCCGGTGCTTCTTTTTCCAGCAAACCCAAACGCCGTGATTTCGCAGTGGCTATGAGAAGTGCCATTGTTCCTCCCTAATTCTTGTTCTTTTCAACCTTTATATTTTAGGTTCTTACTTTTTCTTTCTATTTACATTAATATTTTTGTAATTGCTTTCATTCCTTTTATGTTGCTTAGATTTCATTAGTTGCTTTCTTTATTGTTTCTTTGTATTGCAAAGTGTTGTTGCTTGATTGTTGGGTTGATTATGATCAAATTTGAGCTTAACTGTGATGAACTTGCACATTGCATACCACATGTTCGATAAAATGCCTCAATGAATATTTTGTTTGATTCATATGACTTGGCCATTATATGTGTTCAATTTATCTTTTGTTAGGCATATTGTATGAATGGTGCAACTTCTATTATTACTTTTGATGGTAAAAAAAATTTGAAAACACCATGCATTTTCTTGTGTGTTGATGTGAAATTTTGGTTGTAAATGCATTGTGTTAGTGTAATCTAAGTTTCATTGTTCATCTTGGAATTTAAATTGAGTAGCCACTCTACGAAAGTTCAACTTTTGATGATGTCTTGATCAAACATCTTTTGGGCTTCCAATTGAGAACATTGTATGTGTGATTACCACTTTTTGAGGATGAACAATGGACAATCCCCTTTTGGTGCTTGTTTGAAGTTGTTTGCATTTCTCTGTTCTATATTTGCAACTTGAGCACTAAATCGTGAAGCTTTGAGCTGTGAATTGCCTTAAAGGTGTGATTACCGTGATATTCGGCCGGTGTGTGTGTTCCAACCGCGCGTAACATTGGAATATACACACCGTGTTTCTTGTAAATCACACTACTTCTATAAGCTCTTTTAACATTGTTAGTGCCTCCTCAACAATTTTACGTTATTGTTGCCCTATGATCTCGAAGTTCTTTTATTTGTATTTTCAGGATGAGGAAGAAGGGTAAGACACTGGTTACTTCACTGGTTGAGCAAACTACCGCTCGCTTACCTGATGTTTGGAGGTATCGCCAAGGTCATAAACCGGATACCTTGGTTAATCGGAGAGCCAACTCTCAATACAAGGCTATTGAGAAGCGTACAATCCATTGGGAGTGGCCGTTGAAGGTTCCAAGCCAATACAAGGCGACTATTCACCAAAGGATTGCCTCGCTTCATTGGAAGTTTCTCGAGCGAGAAACCATTGAAGTCCATGAGACTATGGTGTGGGGATTTTATGCAAACTACCAAGCTTGGGAAGCAAAGTCAGTCTTCCTCCGGGGAAAGATGTTGGATACATCCAATCAAGCTCTAGAAGCTATTTTGGACATCTCCCACATTCCACTTGAGAAAGATGAATATTCCAAGATAAAGGTGGATGTCTTCAAAGGAAGAGTATCTCTAACTCCCATTCTTGAGAGAATAGGCCGTCCTGGTGCATATTGGGAGTATAGCAAGGGGAAGAATTCTGTTCCCACTAGTATTGCATACTCTGATTTGAATGCTGATGCTCGTATACGGCATCAGATTATGACGGACTATATCATCCCGAGCACCCACACTACCCATGTGAGATTTAGAACTGCTTTGCTACTTTGGGCTATTATTCAAGGGAAGCATATAGCCATCTTGCCTTTATTGCGCAAATCAATTTGGAAATTGGTTGAGAAGAAGAATATCAACATTCCATTTTCGTCGATGGTGATACGCTTAGCAAATGCAGTGGGGGTAGAGAGGCGACCAAGGGACATTATATTCCGGATTCCTAGAGGCAACAAGTTCATTCCGAGGGGATATTTGGAAAGATCAACAAACATTACACCCTCCAAGAAGAAGACACCCACAACATTACCATCAACTCTACCAACTTCATCAACTGATTTACCCTTTCTCTAACCTCTTCCGGATTTATTCCGAGACATCTTGCATAATATCTACCATATGGAGCATTTGGAGCACAAACGTTTTGAGTGGATAGCGGCAAAGGTAGAAGGAAGAGACCTCGGCCCGATTCCTAGAGCTTCATCCGAGCTAGCTGAGGAGGAGCATGATGCAGTTAACCATCCCACTCATGAGTCCACCAGCTGAAGGTGGCACCTCTTCATCCTCCCGGATCATGAACATGCACGGAGGACTGCACAAATTAAGTGTGGGGGAGGATCGATGACTTCAAGGAGGGTAAAAATTTCTCTCTTAAAGACACTTTGCAATGTTTCTTGTAGTACTTTTTCTCCATTTTGAGTAGCTTTATTTTTATTGCATCTTATTTGATTTGCTGTAATTATTTCTTTATTGTTTATGGATATTTAGTAGTTAATATTTGCATGTTGCAAGATAGAACAAATAAGTTGGTGAAATACCAAGGAATTTCTATGAAACCTTTTTAGGGGCACACCATTGATTGAATTGAAGAAAAATTGTGTTTACCAACTTGTTTGGAGCATTTTACTTGTAGAACATGGAAACGAGCTAGAACAACATACCTTGTGAGATTTGAGCTTTAATAGATGGCTGCACTTTTCAGCCATAATGTTGTTCTTGTGTGTGATAATACTCCTTTTTGATTGTGATCATTGATTTGCATGAATCTTTATGTCCTGTATTTGTGTTTGGATGCATTTAACATGATTGAGGCCATCTTTGATGATAAACTCACTAACCTATATGGCCAACCCTTGCATTCACCTTTGTGAACCCCTTTGAGCCTATGAATCCCCTTTTGTTCTAATGATAGCACATTACTCCCCTTAAGCGGAAAACCATTGATGCCTCTGAATTACTCTTTGATTATCTTGGGTGGATTAGTGTGTAAATTCTAAGTGTAGGAGAATTTTGGGAAGCATTGGTGATAAAGGCATGAACTGTTTGTGAAAAAACTTTTTGGCCAATTAGGTAATGCTCATGCATTTCACTAATTAAAACATATGCATTCATAATTCAAAAAAAAAAAAAAATTTGTGCATAACAAAGTTTGAATAAAAAGAGTAAATAAAGGATGCATATGTCATGTTTGAAAAGAAAATGCATGAGTAAAGTGAGATAGGAAAGAGAAAATGGGTAGAAAGGTTGTATTGTTATGTGTACATAGGTGATGTAGGATTAGGTAGACACTCAAGCTAATCAAAGGACTAATTCTTTAAGTCCACTTAACCATATTTTAACTTACCTAACCCTAGCCCCATTACATCCCTCTAAAGACCTCATGATACTTGTTATTCATGCATTAAATACTAGTTGATTGTTAGATGACTTGCAAATCTTTGAAAAGCATGATAAAAGAGGAATTGAGTGATTAAACCCTAAACACTGAGCGAATTGAGTGGATACACATCCGGTGAGGGGTTCGATCACTCAATTCTATGTTCTTACGCCTCATATTGCATCTTCTTGCAAGTTGTTTGATTGGATAGTTTTGATAACTTCAATTCAATTCTTTGGACATTGATCTTAATGCATGAACTCTTTGCATTGGGCCTATAGTTTCTTGTGATGGATTGGAATTTCATGGTTTGTTTTTACCAACTCTCATCATAGTACATATTGGTGATTAGTCTTAGGATATTTTCATGCATTTAAGTAGTATATAGCATAAGTCATTTTCCCTTTCATATATCTCCTTTGTGTGTGCTTAGCATGAGGACATGCTAGTGTTTAAGTGTGGGAGAATTGATGAATCCATATTTGATGATGATTTTTGGTTAGAATTGGATGGATTTTCATCATATAAACTTGCACTTATTCCCTTGAATAGCATGCTTTTGAACTTTCCTTCCGAATTGCGCTTGATTATGAAAATGTGCTATTTTGTGCTTAATTTAATCTATTTTATTCTGTTTGCCTTCCATTCGATGCCTTGATGTTGTTTGTGAGTGATTCCAGGTTTATAAGGTAGGAATGGGTTGGAGAAAATGGAAGAAGAGCATGCAAAGTGGAGGAAAACATGAAGAATCAAAGGAGATGAGCTCAGAGACGTGTGCGTGCGCATGGCTGCCTGTGCGTACGCACAGCTACCCAATCAGAGCGCGTGGATTGCTTTGAGCGCGTCACACATCCATTCAAGCATCGCCTAGTGTGCGCTACTTGTGCGTACGCACAGGACTGGATTTCTCGCAAGGTGTGCGGACGCACGCATCTGTGCGTCCGCACAAGTGTCCGCACATGACTTCATTAAAATGGCATGTGGCTCGCGATTTGGGGTCTTTGGAGGCCCATTTCTGAAGTCTTCTAGCTCATATTGGTTGGGAAATGAGGAACATAACATAGCATATCATTAGTATAGTTTTAGAAGTAGTAGTAGGAAGCTTTAGTTAGGTTTTCTCTAAGTTTTTCATCATCTCTATTAGGGTTTATATTAGGATTTTACATTCAAGTGCCATTTCCATTTTTGATCTTGGATTTTGCTAGCTTTCATTGTAAGTATTCTCTTGTTATTACTCTTTATAGTTACATTGTCATTACTCTTTCTTCCAATTCAAGTTATAGTTCAATTTTGCTTCTCTCTTGCAATTTTAATTTTTTGTTGATGAATTTGATGTTTGATGTTTGTTTCATGCTTTCTTGTGTTATTCTTGTTGATTGAGATCAATTGTTGCTTTTAGTTTCAAGCCTTTTCTCATTTTCTCCATGTTTAAGGTTTTTGCCCACCAAGTGTTTGACAAAATGTCAAACATGGTTTTAGGCTAAATTTTTGGTTCTTGGTTTGGGTAAAGTGAGCAATTGGGTTTCTAGAGTTGGAATGTCCAACATTTAGTTCAATTCTTGGATTGTTAATTGTTCTTGTTCCCACTAACGCTAATTTGTTGCTAAGCCAATTAGCAAGCAATTTAGGATTTGTGGGTTGGGAACACTTATACTCATTTAACTTACCTTCCGATGTGAGGGTTGATCAAGTGAGATTAATCCATCATAATTGTCATAGTTGTGGTTCCAACAAGGAAAGGACCCTTAGCTCACTCCAAGCCAAGACTCTTTTTGATGCTTTCAATCTTTCATACATTTTCACGTTAATCTCTTTTATACTTTACTTGTTTATATTACATAGTCGGTTCTTTAATTTCTTCATTAGTTCAATCATTATAATTTTGCATGTTCTTTTATTGCTTTATATGTTCATTTCTTCATTGACAACCCCTTGATCACTACAATCGGATTTGAACACTCATTGTTCTAAAGTACTCCTTGGGAGACGACTCGGGAGTCAAATACTCTCGATTTTGAATTAGTTTTGAATTGTGACACACCCTGTGAATTTCCAATTTGATCGGCGGCCAACTTGTTGGGTTAGGACTACACTTACAATGCTAATTCCATTTTTGGAAAACCGAGTTCCTAATCCTATATGCAAATCTGCCGTCCGTCAAATTTTAAACATCCCAGATTCAATTTCATTTCTAAACAAGTTTGGCACAAATCGGGGATCCAGAGTCCAAGTTATGCTCCGTCAAAGTATGCCCAAAAATCACATTTTCATACAAAACCACAACGTACCATTTTCAAAATAAACCAATTCCAACCCTTTTTAAAATCAACCAAAACACACCAAAATCAACCTCAAGCCTCCTCAACTCATACATTAACATTTTTATCAAATCATAACCCACCAATCCATCAATTTAACTAATCTCAACCAAGTAACTCAACTTCAAATACAGTATCATATTATACATATTTTCTCATCCCAATTCCCAACAATTCCACTTTCAATCAACCATCAATATACAAAATCAATATCACCCTCATCATCAATATGGCTTCACCCACAATTCAACCTCAATCAATCGTTAAGCATATATCAAACATGCATATCTCTCATGCATCACCCCATTAAAACATCAATATTCATTAATCACATACATAACCACATAATTTATCTCAATCATTCAACTACATCAACCATTCAAATCTTATCTTAGGGCATTTAGCCTAAGTTTTCACACCACATTACATTTTAGATACAGAAAATCGAGACCATACCTTGGCCGCTTTTCCACTTAACCCGGAACACCTCCAAATCACTTTTTCCACAAGCTCTCAAAACTTCAACACCTCCAAGAACAGATTTTTAGCACACAAGAGTTTATTCCTAGCTCTCCAAGACCTCAATCAAGCTTCAATATTTACATACACACTACCTAAGCCACAATTATCACATCAAAGCACAACAACTCAATACCAAACATCATAAACCAACAAAGTCCATTAGGGTTGAGAATCTTACCACACCCAAGGACCAAGGAGACAAGATTAAGCCTCTCCTTTAAGCTAGTTGGATCCTATAACATCAAAGAGCCCAAAATCTCAACACTTTTCCCCATTAAATTTGAATTTAAGGGCTGAGGAACTGAACTAAAATCGTGGCTTACCTCAAGAAAAAAGTAGTGGATTTTGTAGAGCTCATCGCGGTAAACGCGTGGCTGCAAACAGTGTGGTAATCGGAGCTCCGAATCAAAAGTTATGGTAGTTTGAAGATCAAGTGAGAGTTTATGTTTTTGGAAGAGTTTTCTTCCCTTCCATGGCTGTCCAACGTGTTTGGGATTTCAGGGAGGAGAGAGAGTACTGAAATAAGGGTTTTAGGTTTAGTTTGGTTGGGTCAAGGGCCCAATATGGGTCCGGTTGGTCCGGTTTGGCCCGTTCGGTCTAATCTTGGGCCGATTTCTATAAAATTGGTATCGAAATTCTCATTTCAATCTCTTCTATCATATTAAGCCATAAAAATCACATTTTTGGTATTCTAGAATAAATTCTAATTTATGGGTTAATTAGCCGTTAATTAACCGGGTTTTACATTCTACCCACCTAAATGAAAATTTTGCCCATAAAATTCGAATTCAGTTACCTGAGAATAGGTGTAGATAGTCAGTTCGCATATCCGACTCAAGTTCTCAAGTGTTTAATAAATAAATGTTTATTATTATTATTATTATTATTATTATTATTATTATTATTATTATTATTGCGGTTATTGTTATTATTATTACTATTGGGATTGTTAGTGTCACTGTTATTATTATACAATATTATTGTTAGTTATTATTATGCTTAAGTCTCGGGGAAATTCAAAAAAATTGTTACGATGGTTAGTGTATATATAATAGAATACCGTTTAGGATAATAATAATATAATAAATAGTTATTATTATTGTTATTATTGTTATATTTGAGTAATTATTATTACGAATAGTATATTATTTGTTTATAATACTGGTTATGATAGTGACAATAAATTATTATTAATTTTTAATAATTAATAACACTGTTTAATAATTTATTATTAATTTTTAGTGATTTATTACTATTTTTCATTTATGATAATAATAATAATAGGGTTTAGTAAACGGTATTTTTTTAATATTGTTTAGTAAAAAAATTTATTAATTTTAATAGTTGATTAATATTTTGTGATAATAAATAATATTGTTTAATAATAGAATACTGTGTAGGGTTCCAAAAAAAAGAAAATGGTTATTATGGTTAGTATAATAGTAGTGTTTAGGATAATAATAATAATAAATTATTATTATTTTCTAATAATAAATAAATAATACTGTTAATTAAATAAATATTTATTATTTTTTAATAATTTATTAATGTTTTTCTATTAATATAATAATAAAATATCGTTTAGGATAATGACAATAATAATAATAATAATAAATTGTTATTTATTTTCTAATAATACAAAATTAATGGTTAATATATTTTTTGAATATATTATTAACTGATATTATATAGAATTTAAATAATTATTAATTTTTTTTGCAGGCTATCAGGAATTTGTTGCTCAGGAAACTCGACCCGCCAGATACCTTTAACGAGGTAGCTGCAATGACACTGGTATTGACTGGGTTTCAACACGTTTCGCGAGTAGGCGAAATGAGAGGTCATTCTGCACTACTGAGTGCCTTGGTAGAACGCTGGAGGCCAGAGACTCACACATTTCATCTTCCGGTCGGTGAAGTGACGGTGATGCTGGAAGATGTGAGCTATATTCTTGGTCTCCCGATTAATGGGGAGGCCGTTACGGGTAGATCAGACAGCAGTCACTAGTTTTTGGTGGAGAACTGCATTGTGTGTTTTGGTCGGGAGCCCGGTCTGCAAGATCACGTGTTGGAGAAGGTTAATATTGCATGGGTCCGGCGGTGTAGAGATACCGAGCCGTGTGACACTCAGGAGTCTATTGAGCAGTACGTCCGGGCGCACATTTTCTGCGTGCTCGGAACAGTTGTATTTCTAGATAAGTTGACCACTTTATTGAATTCGAAGTTTCTACCGCTACTTCGGGATTTTCACCAGATTTTATCATACAGTTAGAGGGCAGCCAGTCTGGCACACTTATACAGATTATTGTGTCGTGCATCACGATACAACTGCAAAGAGATGGATGGCCCACTGATGCTGCTTTTTTTTTGGGCGTGGGAGCGTATGCCGCTCCTGGGACCTATTCCCCGTGATCAACTCGGTGATGTTGGTATTCCACTTGCACGACGATATTGGCTTTTATTGTTGTTATTATTATTATTATTATTATTATTATTATTATTATTATTATTATTATTATTATTATTATTATTATTATTATTATTATTATTACTGTTACTTGCCAATCAAGACGCTGGTTGGCACAACATGCAAGCACGTGGTGACATGGGAGTCGCTCGACCTGGAAATGGCCACAGTCGTAGTGTTGTTGCCCAAGGTTAACAGTGTAAATGGTACCATCTTGCATTTCGTGAAACTTAAACATCTCGTTGCGCCTGTCGAATCGGTTGACCACAATGTTTCCTGCACGTCGAAAGCTTTCTTCAACTCTCTTCGTTACAAATTCTGAATACGTAATCCGTTGCGGAGACGCTTATGAGCCTCGGTACTCTTCCGAGTGAACAATTCATTCAGCCTATAGAAAGTCGACCGAACAATGGCAGTCACAGGAAGGTTGCGTGGACCCTTCAGGACAGAATTTATGCACTCTACTAAGTTTGTCGTCATATGTCCCCAACGATGACCACCATCGAATACTAACACCCATCTCTCAACACCGATGTCATCGCACCATTGAGTATATGCCTCACCCCGCTCTTTAAGCCTTTGGTAGTTTTTGTTGTACTCCTGTTCTGTCCTAGAATAGCCTGTTGAACAAACCATTTAATCATAAGCAGATGCCACAAATTTACTTTGAATAGAACCATAACAGCGAGTTGAAATACCTGTGTTCACTATGAGTTTATGCAAATATAGAGTCTTGAACCTCCTTAAGAAGTTGGACCCGATGTGCCTGATGCAGTACATGTACCACGCCCTTGGTGGTGACCATGCACCGTTACTGCGAGCTATTGCAGCGTCGATAGAGGTATGGCGGCTAGAAATAATACCCACACCATCAATGGTAACAACACATCTCCGTTAATTGGTTAGGAGAAACTCACATGCGTCTGTCGTCTCGCCCTCGACTATCGCAAATGCAATAGGCACAATGTTTTGATTCCCATCTTGTGCAACCACTACCAGAAGTGTACCTTTATATTTTCCGTACAGGTGCGTGCTATAAACCTGCACCAGTGGTTTGTAGTGTATGAATGCTACAATACACAGATAGAAGCTCCAAAAAATGCGATGCAGAACTCTTACACCTTGAACCTCCTCACTCTCACGGTAAACGGGGAGCATTTTAATTTGAACACGAGACCTTGGCATCTTCACCGTCATTGCTTTCAACCATACTGGCAGAGTCTGGTAAGAAACTTTCCAATCACGAAAGACCTTTGTGACAGCTTTCTGCTTTGCCAACCAAGCCTTGCAGTAACTCACAGTGTTGTTGAACCTGGATTGAACTTCTGCAATAACAGACTTCACCTTTATTGAGGGGTCTGCTTCGACCAACAGCCTAATGGCATCTGCAATTGTGTTCGAGTCCAACTTGGCATGATCTTGTGAAATCGTGCCCACAGTGCACGTGCGCTTGCCATTGTATCTCCTGATCTCCCAACAAGCTTTTTTTCGAATCAAGCTAGCTCGGATAAGCCAGTCACACCCTACACCATACCCCTTGCATTTCGCATAGAATGTCTGCGGCTCAGACTCATACACAGTGTAATCAACTCCTCTAGAGATAGTGTAGCTTTTGATTGCAGATATTTGATAACCATTATTTTATGGTTTATATTGTGTTTAAACCGTGTGGTTTTATCAAATCTTTACCCACTTATTCATTAAATAAGCATGCATTTATAATTCCTTCCTAAAAATACTTTATGGTTGAAAAATTGCTTCCTAGAGACTTTTAATTTTGTATTTTAATTCGCTTTTATTCCATTCGATGCCGTGATCTGTGTGTTATGTATTTCAGGCTCTATAGGGCATGAATGACTTGGAGATTGGAAAGGAAGCTTGCAAAAATAGAAGGAACACAAGAAATTAAGGAGATGACCAGCGAGAAGTGACGCGGGCGCATGGTTCACGCGACCGCGCGATATAGAGGAAATTGCAGTGACGCGGACGCATGGCTCACGCGTCCGCGTCATATCCCAATGATGGCCACTCACGCGATCGCGTCGACCACGCGACTGCGTCACTCTAGATTTTGGCAAAAATAAGTTTTGAACAGAGAGTTGTGCGAGTGCGAGGCTGCCCTCGCGCCAGTAGCACAAGACACGTCACGCGTCCGCATGACTGACGTGACCGCGTCGATTAATTTAAGCGCAAGTCGGGCGAATGCGTCCCCCACGCGTCCGCGTCGCTTGCGCCGCACAGCTTATCCTAAATTGCCAAATATCTTATCTTTCTCTTCTCCAAATCCTACTTTTTCTTTTCCCCCCTCATTATTTTCTTCCCCTTTCTTCCTTCTTCCTTCTTTCTTACTTTCTACTTTCTCTCTCTCATCACTATTAATAAGGTTTTTCTTTTCTTCTTCCCTCCTTACTTTTCTATTCTTCTTTATTTATGTTCTCTTCTTTTCTTTTTCTTTTTATTTTCATTATTCATGTTTTCTTTTTCTTTCTTTTTAATTGGTGTTAGATATTTAGTAAGGGTCATTATTATTCCTTTTGTTTGCTTGTGGATTGTTAACAACTTGTTTGGCAATTATATGTTAATTTTTAAAGGGTTGCTTGCATGTTCAATTTAATACTTTCAATAGCTTCTTTACCATGCATGCTATGTGTTTGTGAGAACGTCCGTATGGCATTGTGCACTATTTTTTGATTTCTTTTACTCTACTACTCTTAATGCCTGCTTTTCACAAAATCCTTTTTTTATATTTTATTAATTTAATATAATTGTTATTACAAACAGGTTGTTAGTTTGAATTCTGTGGTAATCTAACTTGGACATTGAATGCTTGATCTATGCTACTCATGCCTTTGCCTACATGCCAATAAACACCTTGCATTTAGTTGTCCTCATATGCACTCGTTATATTTCCATTGTTGATTTTCCACATGTTGTCATGACCATGTATTCACATCATTCATTTTTTAATGTGCATTGATTACCACCCCTACCATTCTCTTCCTTGCTCTACCCCTTAACATTTTGACATACTTTCTCTTTTCTCCCTTTCAGGATGGCCACCAAGAAAGGCAAGGAGAAAGCTGCTCCCAAATTAACAGCAAGGAGAGGAACAAAACGAGCACTAGTGGCAGAGCCTTCTTCAACTGCAGTTAAACCCTCAACGAAAAGAATTAAGAGGATTATAAAGGTTGATGATAAAGAAAAAGCCTTCCCAGCAAAGGACACTGCGCGATTTACCAATCGCTACTGTGAGCAGATGTTCCCCATCCTGGCAGAAAGGAGTTACAACAACGAACACCTTCTTATCCTCCCAAACCATATTGCTGAATTTGTTGAGCCACAAATTGCACGAAGACAACGGGGTTTCCTCCAGAAACAGCCACGGCAGGTTAATCTTTCTTGGGTTGTAGAGTTCTACTCCAATTTCTACCTGCCAACCCTGCAGTCTGTCTATGTCCGACAGAAGTAAGTTCCTATTACAGAAGAGGCCATTCAACAAGCTTTAGATCTTCCCCCTACTCCAGAAGGACTGGACGCATTTCAAGAAGCCGCACTCAAGCGCCAGATGTACCAATTTGACTGGGACACTGTTCTCAGAGTTATCGCACTACCTGGCAGCAGATGGATCTACGGATACCATCGTTCCCGCCCTAAGAGAATATCGGCTTCCGCACTTACCTTGGAGGCTCGAGTATGGGCACAGATTATGTCCCATTACATCTTTCTGAGCACCCACAAGTCCTCCTTCACTGCAGACATGGCCGTTCTACTATAGTACATCCTTACAGACCAACCTCTGAACCTACCAAGACACATCCGGAGTGCTATGGGACACGTATAAATTGCGGGCAACTTACTTTTTCCCGCCTTGGTCTTAGATCTTGTCTCAGCAACCGGAGTCTCCTACAGAGCTGGGGACACCAAAGCCATGCTTCCACGGGATGATTAGTATGTCCCTAACAGGAAATATATCAGACCTTCAGCAGCCACTACAAGCCAGCCTACTGAACCGGCTAAAGAGATTCCCCCTTCAACACTACAAGCACCTACAACCACTCAACTGCTCCATCAGATACTTGAAAGGTTGGATCGGCAGGAACACAAAGCAAAGCTAAGAGAGCGCCGTAACAAGCGCCGATTCACATACCTCAAGGAGCTACTTAAGGGAAAATACAAAGACTCAGACACCCCGGACTCCACCTCCTTTACCAGCACTGGGAGCCATGACGGTCCCGACTGTGGAGATACTGCTACCAGCCCACCTTTGTTCCTGACAGATGGCACCGAGGACGGTGCAAAGCCTTAAGTGTGGGGAGGTCGGTCAGTACCTGACTTTCGGAGGTAATTTCTCTTCCCTAACACCAATAAAATAGGATATTTAGTTAGTTTTTTTTTGTAGAATAGGATAAATTGCATAGTAATAGAATAGTCGCATGCATGTTCTACTTGATTGAAAAGACAATAAGTTTCTTTTAAGACCCTATTTTTAGAACAAAATTTCACTAATTTTAATTTAAACTTTTGTGTTAAATTTGCTTGAAGTTATATTTGGAACATGGTTTTTGAGCTAAAGAACACACAACCTGTGAGACTTTGAGTCTTTATACATGGTTACATTATTTAACCATAATTATTCTATTCTTGTGTGTTTACTTCTCTATGATTGTAATTTATATTTTGTTTCATCCTATATGTCCAATGTTTAATATATTTATATGCTTGCATATGATTGAGGCCATTATTTGTTTAGCTCACTTATCCAAATTAAGCCTACCCTTCCAATTACCTTTGTTAGCCACTTTGAGCCTTTAAAGCCCATTTGTTCTTTATTTTACCACATTACTAGCCTTAAGCGGAAAAATAATTATATATCCCAATTGAATCTTTGGTTAGCTTAAGATAGAATTATGTGTTAATTAAGTATGGAAAATTGTGGGAACAAAAGATAATAAGGGAATGTGTCATAATGATATAATGGGAATTTGGGTACCTACTCATGTGAAACTATAAGAATTAAACATCTATGTGCATTGATAAGCTATGTTTATTTTTATATTTATGTTAAAAAAAAATTTAAAAATATTCAATAATTAAATAAGGGGACAAAATTACCCCAATGTTAAGTTAAGAATTCAAAGATCAATGCATGTATGATAAAATTAAAATGAAAATTGATACATGAGTAAGGAATGTGAAAGAAAAATTTTGGGTAGCTAGGTATGAGATTTAAGTTATATAGAATGTACATACGTGTGGGTTAAAGCTTAGGTTAACTAAAGATTCAATTTATAAACCTTACTTAACCATATGTGTATCCATACCCTTACCTTGGCCCCATTACAACCTTGAAAAGACCTCATGATGTTTGCATTGGTATATTAAATGTTGTAGATTGGTTAGGTAAAGAACAAAAATTAGAAAGCATGATTAGAGAAGGATAGAGTAATTACCCTATATGTAACACCCTACCATACAGAGTCTTATGCTTAAGTCATAATTCAGAGATGGCAAGGTATTACGACCTCTAAAACGAAAAATTTAGTATGTATAGTAGTATGAATAATTGATTATAACTAGGAGCCTTTGTAGAAAAAGGGGTAAACAAAAACCGTAACTCGAAAGCGCAACACTCCGATCGATAACGTAATGAACAGGGATAAGCTAACGCAAGATCATATATATGAAGAGTGTCAAAAACAGGAATATCAAGACTCAAAATCCGGCTGCGAAGATAACCGGTCCGAGCATAGCAATATATACATATAATAAAATAAGGAAAACCCCAAAGGAAACCCAAAGGGACACAAACACAGAAATCTATTCTCCAAAATCCCCTCTAGAAGGAGTCATCACAGTTTGTATTATTTAATGGAGATAAAAATATCTAAACAAGATATATAAACCAAAACGGAGCCCCAAGAACAAAGGATCTTCGCTAATCCAGAAGTCTCCAGCATGCCTTAACGAGAAGCCTCGCGTCCTGCATATGAAAACCACAAAATCCGCATGGGTGAGAACCAAAAGTCCCCAGCATGGTAACAGCTTCCACATATATAATACATAATAATAGAGAAAAGCCGAAGGCAATCTTAGAACTTCCTCCAGATAATATCAAAGCTTATAAACAAGCTAAACCATAAGTGGCAACTGACTAAAGATTCTTCAGTCTAACTAATACTTCCCTTTCTAATTCCTTCAGACCTCCCAACCACCAGCAGGTGTATAATATAGCAAACACAGTTATATCAGACAAGAGATTTACAAATAGGAACAGATAAGGCATTTAGACAATTAGCAAGTAATATGCAGTCAAATAGGCAATCTCAAACAATTCATATAGTATGCATATGATGAATGCCTGTCCCTAGTGGCTGATGATATCATCTATCG
Organism: Arachis ipaensis; assembly: GCF_059453495.1. Lineage (NCBI taxonomy): Eukaryota > Viridiplantae > Streptophyta > Magnoliopsida > Fabales > Fabaceae > Arachis > Arachis ipaensis. The sequence continues at coordinate 116,439,057 of NC_142435.1, read as the reverse complement.
GTTATAGAGCCAACCCGACAAGTCCTAGTAGCTAACCATTGGACTGTCCCTCTGTCGCGCATCCCCAACTCAAGTTATACTCATCATAAACTTGATCATAATCATGATCCATATCCATCACCCTCACTGGTGAATATTTACGGGGGTGAGCTCATCCGGGCCTTTCACAGTGCCCGACCACACTTACGACATAGGGTCAAAAGAGCTTCGAGTCTCAACCTGGAGCACGTGGTGGCTAGCCACTGCTTCCTCCCAGGGAAACCCTCATCTCCGATGATGGAAGTGCAAACATTCACAATTCATTCAACAGCATATATGCATTTATACTTAGCCATAATCATGGCTCCGCCGTAACACGGCAATAATCTAGCCATCCGGCTCACGGTTAAATCCATAACCAGCCAATTCATTAACAATTACGGCCCTTCGGCCCATGGCACAACAAGCACTTCCACCGCCATCCTCCATATCTCACATAATCATCTTTGATCCTCAATGATCATTCATTTTTCCCCTTGCTTCACTCGCAATTTACCACATTCACTAGCCTTTTTTCTCATGCTAGGCATATCATAATGATTTAAGACATAAGTGGTGAGATCGGAGGCTTAGAAGTATGAAATTTGGCTTTTAAAACTCAAAAATCAACTTTCGGATGAAAACAGGGCCACGCGTACGCGCACTCCACGCGCACGCGTGGATGGCCTTAAAACTCATCGACGCGCAAGTGTCATACGCGCGAACACGCGGATTGAAAATTAGCCAAACGACGCGCAAGCGTCAGCCACGCGTACGCGTGGGTGCTCTTGCGCCCCAGGCACAAAACTGGCACAACTCTGGCATAACTCTCGGGAAAATAGCTGGGCATTTGGTGCAGCGCACCGACGTGCTCACGCACACCACGCGCACGCGTGGATGGTGCTTTCTCAAAGAACGGCGCGTATGCGCCAAATGCGCCTACGCGCGGAGGATCATTCTGCTAAAAAATTTTCTAAGTTAAAAGCTGCAGAATTTACAGATTCAACCCCCAATCTTCCGATGGACATAACTTTCTCATTTTAAATCGGTTTTCACCCGTTCTTCGAACGGCATGGACATCCCGGATCCAATTTTATTTTTTAAACATATTTGGCACGAATCAGAGATCCGTAGTCCAAGTTATGTCCCGTCAACGAATGCCCAAAAACCATGTTTTCATACAAAACCATAAAGTGCTATTTTCAAAACAAGCCACTTTCAACTCTTTTCAAAATCACTCAAAACATGCCAATTTCATCCCTTTTCTTTGAAATCAATAAAAATGTGTGAAAATCAACATCAAACCATCCTCAACTCACACATTGACATTTTATCAAACTTCCCAAAATTACCATCCAACCCTTTTAACACTTCTCAATCAAATGGCTAAAGGACAAACACAATATCATGTCATACATCCTCCCTCATCCCAATTTCCAATAATACCGTTTTCAATCAACCATCATTATACATAATCAACATCATACTCACCATCAACATGGTACCACCCACCAATTCAACCTTAATAATTTATCAAGCATATATCACAACATGCATTTTCTCATATATCACAAGATCAAGGCATCAATATTCATAATCACATATATGGTCACATTATATATTTCAACCATTTAACAACATCAACCATTCAATGCCTATCTTAGGGCCTCTAGCCTAAGTATTTCCTACTACATTACATATTAGATACGAGAAACCGAAACCATACCTTAGCCGATTTCCCAAGCTCAACCGGAACACTTCCAAACCACTTGTCCACAAGCTCTCAAGGTCTCAACACCTCCAAGAACAGATTTTATCACACAAAACCCTCTCCCAAGCTTTCCAAAATCACGAATCAAGCTTCAATATTCACATATACACAATCTAAGCCACAATCATCATACCCACACACAACATCTCAATACCCAACATCATGGAACAACAAATTACACTAGGGTTGATAATCTTACCACACCCAAGGTCCAAGGAGACAAGATTAACCTTTTCCTTCAAGAGAGTTGGGTCCTATAACATCAAAGAACCCAAAATCTCAACATTTTTGCTCATGAAACTCGAAATCAAGGCTGGAAATTCGAAGAGCAAAACGTAGCTTACCTCAAGATTAATTGTATGGGTTTTGTAGAGCTCTCCACGGTGAATGCGTGGCCACAAACGGTGCGGCAATCGGAGCTCTAGATCAAAAGTTATGGTGGTTTGAAGATCAACCAAGGGAGAGAACTTGAGAGAGTGTTCTTCCCTCCATGGCCTCCATTTCAGCGTGTGTGTGTAACAAATGAGGAGAGAGAGTGCTGAAAACTAGGGTTTTGGTTTAGTTTAGTTGGGCCAAGGGCAAACTTTGGGTCCGGTTGGACCAGTTTGGCCCGTTCGGTCCAATCTTGGTCCGATTTCTATAAAATTGGTATCGAAATTCTCGTCTCAATCTCTTCTATTATATTAAGCCATAAAGATAACATTTTTGGCTTTCTAGAATAAATTCTCATTTATGGGTTAATTAGCCATTAATTAACCGGGTCTTACATTCTACCCACCTAATTGGAAATTTTGCCCACAAAATTCGAATTCAATTACTTGAGAATAAGTGCGGATAATCCGTTCGCATCTCCGACTCAAGTTCCCAAGTGTGTTCCTCAACACCGCCTCAACTCCAAGCCACTTTGACTAATGAAACCTCTTTTCCATGCAACCGTTTGATACTAGTATCGTCAATTCTAACTGGAGCCACTGGAAGCGTCAAATCTTCCCTTAACTGAACTGATTCAGGTTCTAACACATGGCTAGCATCAGGAGTGTACTTCCGAAGCTGCGACACGTGAAACACATCGTGCAAGTTCGAAAGATGAGGTGGTAGAGCCATCCGATACGCCACCGGTCCAATCCTCTCCAGGATCTGAAATGGACCAATGTATCAAGGATTCAACTTCTTCGCTTTAATCGCCCTACCTACTCCTGTGATCGGAGTAACCTTAAGGAAATCATGATCTCCTTCCTCAAATTCCAAGGGCTTCCGCCTCTGATCGGCGTAACTCTTCTGGCGACTCTGCGCTGTAAGCATCCTATTTCGGATTTTCTTAACTTGTTCAGTGGTCTCAGCTATCATTTCCGGCCCCAACAAGCCTTTCTCTCCAGCTTCATACCAACATAGCGGAGATTGACATTTCCTCCCATACAATGCCTCATATGGAGCCATTCCAATGTTCGCATGGTAACTATTATTGTATGCAAACTCCACTAACGGCATATACCAATCCCAACTCGCCGGTTGATCCAAAACACAAGCTCTCAACATATCCTCTAGTGTTTGGATCGTCCTCTCGGATTGACCATCTGTTTGAGGATGGTACGCTGTACTCAAGCTTAAACGGGTTCCAAAAGCTTTCTGAAATGCACTCCAGAACCTCGAAGTGAAACGAGGATCTCTATCAGAGATTATAGTAGCAGGTACACTATGGAGTCTCACAATCTTCTTTATGTATAATCGAGCTAGCTCCTCAAGGGTGTAAGTCATCCGAATGGGCAAAAAGTGAGCTGACTTCGTCAGTCGGTCCACAATCACCCAGATAGCATCAAAACCAGTCTTAGTCCTTGGCAATCCCGACACAAAGTCCATTGCAATACTTTCCCACTTCCATTGTGGAACCTCTAAAGGTTGCAACATCCCAGAAGATCTTTGATGTTCAATCTTTACCTTTTGGCAAGTTAAGCACTTTGAAACATATTCTGCCACATCATTCTTCATACCTGGCCACCAAAACATTGCCTTTAAATCATGGTACATCTTAGTACTTCCCGGGTGAATGGAGAATCCGCTCTTGTGTGCCTCTTTTAAGATATCTTCCCTCAAAGTGCCAACATCCGGCACAATGATCCTACCCTTGAATCTCCATAACCCATCCTTTTCTTCTGACACTCTCCACTGTTTTTCTTGCTCGATAGCTGGTAACACCTTCCAAAACGCTTCATCATTTTCATGAGCCTTTAGGAGCTCAGACTTAAAGTCACTCGAGATTTCTAATCGGCTCAAACACAAGGTTCCAGATACTTCTCGAGCACCAATTTTTAGGCTCTCGAATCCCTTGAGCAACTTCTCCTCTTGAAGCATCATCCAAGCCACATATAATGACTTCCGACTTAACGCATCCACCACTACATTTGCCTTTCCCGGATGGTAATTCAACTCAAAGTCGTAGTCCTTCAATAATTCCATCCACCTTCTCTGCCTTATATTAAGCTCTTTCTGATCAAAGAGATATTTCAAGCTCTTGTGATCGGAGAAGACTTGGAACTTAACCCCATAGAGATAATGCCTCCACACCTTCAAGGCAAACACGACCGCAGCGAGTTCCAAATCGTGCGTAGGGTAACTAACTTCATGAGGTCTCAACTGCCGTGAGGCATACGCCACCACATTATGATGCTGCATCAGCACGCATCCTAGACCCTTTAGTGAGGCATCATAGTACACCTCAAATGGTTCGTTCGGTTCAGGTAACACTAACACAGGTGCAGTGGTCAACTTTTTCTTCAATGCCTGAAAGCTCTCCTCGCACTCAGGAGTCCAAACGAACGGAGTGTCTTTGCGGGTTAACTTTGTCAACGGCAAAGCTAATTGCGAAAAGCCCTTGATGAACCTTCGATAATAGCCAGCTAAACCCAGAAAACTCCTTATCTCGGTTACTGTGGTTGGTTGCCTCCAATCCATCACAGCTTCCACCTTAGTTGGATCTACGGCTATTCCCTTCTTACTCACCACGTGACCCAAAAAATTCACCTCACTCTTCCAGAACTCACACTTAGACAGTTTCGCATAGAGTTTCTTCTCCTTTAAAATCTGCAACACGGTCCGCAAGTGTTCCGCATGCTCCTCTTCAGTCTTGGAGTAAATTAGTATATCATCAATGAAGACAACAACGAATTTATCCAGAAACAGACGGAAAACTCTATTCATGTAATCCATAAACACTGCAGGAGCGTTCGTCAACCCAAAGGACATTACAGTGTACTCGTAATGACCATAACGTGTCCTGAAAGCGGTCTTAGGGATATCCTCACCCGTCACCCTTATCTGGTGATAACCGGATCGCAAATCGATCTTGGAGAAAATCCCAGCTCCTTGTAACTGATCCATGAGATCATCAATTCTCGGCAATGGGTACTTATTCTTTATGGTGACCTTGTTTAACTGCCTGTAATCCACACAGAGTCGCATACTTCCATCTTTCTTCTTTATCAGTAACACTGGAGCACCCCACGGGGAAACACTTGGTCGGATAAAGTTCTTACCCAACAATTCCTCTAACTGAGACTTTAGCTCGGCTATCTCTAACGGTGACATTCTATAAGGAGCACTTGAGATTGGTCCCGCCCTAGGTACCAATTCAATAGCAAACTCGACCTCTCGATTAGGTGAAAATTCCTCAATATCATCGGGAAACACTTTCGAAAACTCACACATTACCGGAATCTGATCCAACCTTTGGTCATCACCCGAAACACCCGCGGTTAACAACAGGATACCCTGACATTCGATTCCAGAACAGTTCACCATCATTGAATTCAAGTAATAATTATTCACCACGACCGGCCCTTCTGTATCCTCCGGCATAAAGTACACCGACTTTGTAGAACAATCAAGCAGGACATTGTTCTTAGATAACCAGTCCAATCCCAAGATAAGATCAAGACCGATCATCGGTAAGTAGATTAAATTATGGACAAAATCACGCTGCTTGAACCTAAACGAAACTTTCGGGCATCCTAGCCTAGTTACCATGGCCTCATGGGTAGCATTATACACTTTTAGGTCATAACCTAAGGTTACGATCTTCAATCCTAACTCATGGGCTTTCTCAAATGCAATGAATGAATGCGATGCTCCCGAATCAAATAAAGCATTTAAAGTTTGACCAGCCATTTCACAGTTACCTCGAATGAGTGTCTCGGATCCCTCTGCACCCACAGCTGAGGTGGTGAACACCCGACCAGTTTGTTGTGCTTTCCCAGCACCTTGCTTCTGCCGCTCCGGACAACTTGCGGCTTTATGCCCCGCCTTTTCACAATTGTAGCACAAACCCCATCCGGCCTTGCATGGTACTCTCAGATGGTGACTTCCACACCTAGTACAAGCTTGATCATTCTGAGGCTGCTTCCCAAACCTTTTCCCTTGGGAGTAGTTGTTGTTGGGCCTCCTAAAGGAACCTCCCTTCTTGAAAGGCAGACCTCTAGGTGCAAAACTCTTCCCTTGGTTCTGTTGAAATGATCCTTTGTGACTCCCTTTCTCAGTGGCTGCCCTCTTCACACACTCTTCAGCAACCCTACACTTGTTCACCAACTCGGAGAAAGTCCTAATCTCCATTGGCCCCACCGAACCAAAAATATCGCTCCGGAGTCCTCCTTCGTACTTAACACACTTCCATTCCTCATATTCCACCGGAGTCCCTTGACACATACGAGAGAATCTGAACAGCTCCTCAAACTTGTCAGTATACTCAGATACGGACATAGTACCCTGCTTCAACTGCAACAATTCAAGCTCTTTGGCCGTCCTAGCAGAAGTCGGAAAGTACTTCTTATAGAACTCTTCTTGGAAGACATCCCAGGTGATATAATCATCACCCTGCTGCAGGAGGCGTCGGATACCCTGCCACCAATGCGACGCTTCACCAGTGAGCAAATAGGTAGCGAACTCCACACGCTGCCCTTCAGGTACCACCTGCGCTTGCAGTGCTCGTTCCATGGCCTGAAACCATGTATCAGCCTCAGTCGGGTTAGTGGTTCCCTTGGACTTAGGTGGATTAACCTTCGAAAAGTTTGCCAGTGTCATTGGGCCCTGAACTCCACCTCCGTCATTACCATGGTTGTTCATCTGTTGACCAAGAGCCTCAGCAGTGGCTTGCATAGCAGTAGCCATGTTCTCCAACGCAGTCATAAAGTTCACCGGGTCATTAGGGTTATTCTCCGGCTCACGAGCATTATTACGACTCCTCCCACGACCTCTACCGCGTCCACGAGGCACCATCTGGTTCCTATACACACCAAACAATCAATATTAAGTTGATCAGTCTCAATATCGGAAGTCTAGTGCTTCAAAGTCCCAAATGTATGCTTATGAACGTTTATGCCAATTATATCAAGTAGATATACTAACAGCACATAACACACATACAGAGAATGCACAGAAGCATAGTCAGTCCGTCCTTCAGGCTCTACAGGAACGAACTGCTCTGATACCATAATGTAACACCCTACCATACAGAGTCTTATGCTTAAGTCATAATTCAGAGATGGCAAGGTATTACGACCTCTAAAACCAAAAATTTAGTACGTATAGTAGTATGAATAATTGATTATAACTAGGAGCCTTTGTAGAAAAAGGGGTAAACAAAAACCGTAACTCGAAAGCGCAACACTCCGATCGATAACGTAAGGAACAGGGATAAGCTAACGCAAGATCATATATATGAAGAGTGTCAAAAACAAGAATATCAAGACTCAAAATCTGGCTGCGAAGATAACCGGTCCGAGCATAGCAATATATACATATAATAAAATAAGGAAAACCCCAAAGGAAACCCAAAGGGACACAAATACAGATATCTATTCTCCAAAATCCCCTCTAGAAGGAGTCATCACAGTTTGTATTATTTAATGGAGATAAAAATATCTAAACAAGATATATAAACCAAAACGGAGCCCCAAGAACAAAGGATCTTCGGTAATCCAGAAGTCTCCAGCATGCCTTAACGAGAAGCCTCGCGTCCTGCATCTGAAAACCACAAAATCCGCATGGGTGAGAACCAGAGGTCCCCAGCATGGTAACAGCTTCCACATATATAATACATAATAATAGAAAAAAGCCGAAGGCAATCTTAGAACTTCCTCCAGATAATATCAAAGCTTATAAATAAGCTAAACCATAAGTGGCAACTGACTAAAGATTATTCAGTCTAACTAATACTTCCCTTTCCAATTCCTTCAGACCTCCCAACCACCAGCAGGAGTATAATATAGCAAACACAGTTATATCAGACAAGAGATTTACAAATAGGAACAGATAAGGCATTTAGACAATTAGCAAGTAATATGCAGTCAAATAGGCAATCTCAAACAATTCATATAGTATGCATATGATGAATGCCTGTCCCTAGTGGCTGATGATATCATCTGTCGGTTATAAAGCCAACCCGACAAGTCCTGGTAGCTAACCATTGGACTGTCCCTCTGTCGCGCATCCCCAACTCGAGTTATACTCATCATAAACTTGATCATAATCATGATCCATATCCATCACCCTCACTGGTGAATATTTACGGGGGCGAGCTCATCCGGGCCTTTCACAGTGCCCGGCCACACTTACGACATAGGGTCAAAAGAGCTTCGAGTCTCAACCTGGAGCACGTGGTGGCTAGCCACTGCTTCCTCCCAGGGAAACCCTCATCTCCGATGGTGGAAGTGCAAACATTCACAATTCATTCAACAGCATATATGCATTTATATTTAGCCATAATCATGGCTCCGCCGTAACATGGTAATAATCTAGCCATCCGGCTCACGGTTAAATCCATAACCAGCCAATTCATTAACAATTACGACCCTTCGGCCCATGGCACAACAAGCACTTCCACCGCCATCCTCTGCATCTCACATAATAATCTTTAATCCTCAATGATCATTCATTTTTTCCCTTGCTTCACTCGCAAGTTACCACATTCACTAGCCCTTTTTCTCATGCTAGGCATATCATAATGATTTAAGACACAAGTGGTGAGATCGGAGGCTTAGAAGTATAAAATTTGGGTTTTAAAACTCAAAAATCAACTTAGGGATGAAAACAGGGCCACGCGTACGCGCACTCCACGCGCACGCGTGGATGGCCTTAAAACTCATCGACGCGCAAGCATCATACGCGCGAACGTACGGATTGAAAATTAGCCAAACGACGCGCAAGCGTCAGCCACGCGTACGCGTGGGTGCTCTTGCGCCCCAGGCACAAAACTGGCACAACTCTGGCACAACTCTCGGGAAAATAGCTGGGCATTTGGTGCAGCGCACCGACGCGCTCGCGCACACCACGCGCACGCGTGGATGGTGCTTTCTCGAAGAACGGCGCGTATGCGCCAAGTGCGCCTACGTGCGGAGGGTCATTCTGCTAAAAAATTTTCTAAGTTAAAAGCTGCAGAATTTACAGATTCAACCCCCAATCTTCCGACGGACATAACTTTCTCATTTTAAATCGTTTTTCACCCGTTCTTCGAACGGCATGGACATCCCAGATCTAATTTCATTTTTTAAACAGATTTGGCACAAATCAAAGATCTGTAGTCCAAGTTATGTCCCGTCAACGCATGCCCAAAAACCATGTTTTCATACAAAACCATAAAGTGCCATTTTCAAAACAAGCCACTTTCAACTCTTTTCAAAATCACTCAAAACATGCCAATTTCATCCCTTTTCTTTGAAATCAATCAAAATGTGCCAAAATCAACATCAAGCCATCCTCAACTCACACATTGACATTTTACCAAACTTCCCAAAATTACCATCTAACCCTTTTAACACTTCTCAATCAAATGGCTAAAGGACAAACACAATATCATGTCATACATCCTCCCTCATCTCAATTTCCAATAATACCATTTCCAATTAACCATCATTATACATAATCAACATCATACTCACCATCAACATGGTACCACCCACCAATTCAACCTTAATCATTCATCAAGCATATATCACAACATACATTTTCTCATATATCACAAGATCAAGGCATCAATATTCATAATCACATATATAGTCACATCATATATTTCAATTATTTAACAACATCAACTATTCAATGCCTATCTTAGGGCCTCTAGCCTAAGTATTTCCTACCACATTACATATTAGATACGAGAAACCGAAACCGTACCTTAGCCGATTTCCCAAGCTCAACCAGAACACTTCCAAACCACTTGTCAAGCTCTCAAGGTCTCAACACCTCCAAGAACATATTTTATCACACAAAACCCTCTCCCAAGCTTTCCAAAATCACCAATCAAGCTCCAATATTCACATATACACAACCTAAGCCACAATCATCATACCCATACACAACATCTCAATACCCAACATTATGGAACAACAAATTACACTAGGGTTGAGAATCTTACCACACCCAAGGTCCAAGGAGACAAGATTAACCTTCTCCTTCAAGAGAGTTGGGTCCTATAACATCAAAGAACCCAAAATCTCAATATTTTTGCTCATGAAACTCGAAATCAAGGCTGGAAATTCGAAGAGAAAAACGTGGCTTACCTTAAGATTAATTGTATGGGTTTTTTAGAGCTCTCCACGGTGAACGCGTGGCCACAAACGGTGCGGCAATCGGAGCTCTAGATCAAAAGTTATGGTGGTTTGAAGATCAACCAAGGGAGAGAACTTGAGAGAGTGTTCTTCCCTCCATGGCCTCCATTTCAGCGTGTGTGTGTAACAAATGAGGAGAGAGAGTGCTGAAAACTAGGGTTTTGGTTTAGTTTAGTTGGGCCAAGGGCCCACTTTGGGTCCGGTTGGACCGGTTTGGCCCGTTCGGTCCAATCTTGGTCCGATTTCTATAAAATTGGTACCGAAATTCTCGTCTCAATCTCTTCTATCATATTAAGCCATAAAGATAACATTTTTGGCTTTCTAGAATAAATTCTCATTTATGGGTTAATTAGCCATTAATTAACCGGGTCTTACACTATACACTAGAGAGATTAGAGCGTACATACATCATCAGTGAGGGTTCAATGCTTAAATTCTATGTTCCCTGCTTTCATGAGCTACCTTCTTGCATTTTTATCTATTCTTACTGTATAAGAATTGAATTAGTGGAATTTGATTTGTGATTGTCTTGAAGAGCTTATTCACTTTTAATCAGCTAGACAAGAATCATATAGTTGCATTCATATATATAGGTTGCATTGCATTGCATGAGTTTTACATGTTCCTACTCATTTATTTTATCTCCTTCAACTAAGAATGAGGACATGCTAATATCTAAGTGTGGGGAGGTTGATAAACTATATTTTATGGTTTATATTGTGTTTAAACCGTGTGGTTTTATCAAATCTTTACCCACTTATTCATTAAATAAGCATGCATTTATAATTCCTTCCTAAAAATACTTTATGGTTGAAAACTTGCTTCCTAGAGACTTTTAATTTTGTATTTTATTTCTCCTTTATTCCATTCGGTGCCGTGATCTGTGTGTTAAGTATTTCAGGCTCTATAGGGCATGAATGACTTGGAGATTGGAAAGGAAGCTTGCAAAAATGGAAGGAACACAAGAAATTAAGGAGATGACCAGCGAGAAGTGACGCGGGCGCATGGTTCACGCGACCGCGCGATATAGAGGAAATTGCAGTGACGCGGACGCATGGCTCACGCGACCGTGCGGATTGGAAACTGCACCAGTGACGCGAAGGCGTGGACGACGCGCATGCGTGGCTAGGCAAAATGCTGGATGACGCGAACGCCTGGATGATGCGATCGCCTGACATGCGCGATCTACAGAATCTGTAGAATTCGCTGGGGGCGATTTTGGGCCCTGTTTTGACCCAGTTTTCGGCCCAGAAAAGCAGATTAGAGCCAGGGAACATGCAGAGACAAAAAAACAACATTCATTCCATATAGTTTTAGTTTTAGATCTGATTTTACCTCTCCTCTAGGTTTTCTCTCTACATATTCATAGTTCTTAGGATTTGATTTGATTGCTTTTTGGATTAGAACATTGAGAAGAGTTATTACCTCCGTCAAGGATTTCGTCATTCTAGTTTGTTTCCTTACTTGTCTCTCACTCTTCCATGTCTTCAATTTATTCAGAAGTATTATTGGATTATTTTTAGAATTTATTAATACAAGAACTATTTTTATTTTTAATTGATCTTTTAATTATTATTTATCATGTCTTCCTTTACTTCCCTTTCTTATGTTATGAAATTTACATTCACAATGAGTGAGTAGTTCCATAACTTGATTGGGAGATGATTGAAAGGAAACCTTGAGTTGGATTACTTAAAAGAAAAATTGTAATTAGATTTATTGTTGGATCACCCTCTGGTTATTGACACTAGTCCTTCCCAAGGGAGAGGATTAGGACTTGTGTCCAGAAATAGCTTTCCAACTTGCTTGACTTTCCTCTACCTAGTAAGGGATAACTAAGCAGAACAACCTTCAATTATCAATTAATCTTAAGAGTACTCCAACAAGAATAGGGCTTCCAATTAATCTACTCTTAGTCAAGGTTTTTATTTAAAATTACATAAATCCTCTAATTTAATTTCCTGTTTATCAACTCAAACCATTTTTGAAAACATCTGATTAATAAAATAAAACATCTTTCTGCAACTCGTTGGGAGACGACTGATAAACCCATATTTCATGAGTTCTTTTGTGCTTAATTTGAGTGATTTATACAATCCTTCACCTACTTATTCACATTAATTGCATGATTTTACCTTCCCTTCCTTATTATGTGATGTAAATGAAAAACATGTTTTCTAAGCTTTAAAATTAATTATTTTAATTACCTTTATTTCCATTCGATGCCGTGATTAGCGTGTTGAGTAGTTTCAGATTTTCTAAGACAGAATGACTTAAAGGATGAAAAAGGAAACATACTAAAATGGAAGGAGAAAGCAAAACGGAGCTTTAAGGAAACTGGTATCCACGCGATCGCATGGATGACGCGATCGCGTGCCAAGCACGAATCAGCAGTGACGCGGCCGCATGACTGACGCGACCGCGCGCCTTAAGCAGAACGCACATGACGCGGTCGCATGACTGACGCGACCGCGTGGCAAGGAAAAGCTCCGAATGACGCGACTGCGTGACCTACGCGGACGCGTGACAGAGGCCACGCACCAGAAATTACAGAATACGCCCCCAGCAAATTCTGAAGCCCTTTTTGGCCCAGATACAAGTACAGACAGCATAGACCAGAGGTTATAATGTGTGGGAATGCTTCCATTCAAAGGGGAGCTCGCCAATTTCTAGTTTTCATGATTTAGATTTAGTTTAGAGAGAGATTCTCTCTCTCTCTCTTAGGATTTATGACTACTTCTTGTTTTGGGAGTAACTCTGGATCCAGGTTTTAATGTTCTTTTATTTTAGTTCTACTTTTATTTATTTATCCCAACATTTGAATTGATTATTATAATTTGATTTATGAATTATTCCATGTTACAGATTTTTATTTGAATTAATGATATTTGAGGTATTTTCAGTTTATGATTGTTCTCTTTGATTTAAGTTGCCATTGCTCCCCATCTAAGGACACTTTTATTATTCCAGCAATTTACTTTTTTCCCTTTTGGTCTTGGTTAAGAATTCAGTAACTCAACAGTTATTAAACTCAACGTAATTGATAATCGTTATTTTGCTAATTGAGCTGAACCTAAATAATCCCAACCTTTTCTTAGGAAATAATTAGGATTCAAAGGTCAATTTAATTAGTCCCTTGACTTTCCTTTGCCCTGGTAAAGGTTGACCAAGTGGAATTAAAAAAACAACTTTCATTATTGTTGAGAGGGATAACTAAGTTGGACATCTAATTTCCCCTATGTTGCCAAAAGTTGTTTTACAGTTATTATTTATTTTTAATTGCCATTTAATTCACTCGTCATTTAAATTACTTGCTTCTCACCTTCTAAACCTCGATTACAACCTTTATAACCAATAATAAGAACATACTTCCTCACAGTTCCTTGAGAAGACGACCCGAGGTTTGAATACTCGGTTAACAATTTCTAAAGGGGTTTGTTACTTGTGACACCCAAAACGTTTGTATGAAAGGACTTTTGAAGGTTTAGAAACTATACTTGCAACGAGGATTTATCCGCAAATTTCTAGACCACGCAAAAGTTCTCTCGTCAAAATGGCGTCGTTGCTGGGGAACTGCTAACGTGTGCCTTATTATTGGTTATTGTACATATTTTTCTTTTGGTTGTTTATTTATTTTTGTTTTTTCCTTTTTATCTTTATTTGCTACTATGAACTCTCACCCCTCTCGCTTTGAGTTTGGTTCTAATATTGTTAAAGGAAATAGAAGTTACAGCAGGAATGTGCATCAAGGTCAGACCAATGAAGGATGGATGGAACCAAGAGGATCTAATCAACCCTTTTGGCAGCAACACCCTCCGAGATATCCTGGACAAAGACCATTCTACCGTGCATACCCAGCTGAAAGACATGGTGGACAACCTTGTAACTACCAACAAGCCCCACCCCGTGCATATGAACCATCCTTTCAACATAACCTCGAACCACCACACTCACAAGCTTCTCTTCACCATTCGCCATCATATGATCCTTCCTTACCCCAATACCAATCCAATCGTTCCCAATCATCACCACTTTCCTTTGTATCATGTCCAAGTCTGGCAAACCGCGAAGCAGAGGATTGCCTAAAAGAAACAGTAATTAAATTTCAAATAACCATTCAACAACTGGAGCAAGCACTAATTCAATGGGCCACAAGGCGCTCAAATATACAAGGATCAACCACAGCTCCATGTGGACAGCCCGATGAAGAGCGTAGCATGAAAGAAATACTAGAGACTCCAGTGGACAAGACAGAGAATGAATTCGTACTAGAACAAGTGGAAGAAGCTGTCATTGTTCAAGAAGAAGAGTTGGTTGAAGATCTAGGAGATGCTGAACTTCCTTGGGAATCCAGAATTGAGGAAAACTCCGTCCAAGATGCTACAGTTGATGCTAAGGAGGATACCGTACAATCTCCAAGGCAAATCGTTTACGAAGAATCAGACGGAATAATCCAAGAAGCAAATTTCCTTGATGATTATAGTCACAAGTCTAGTTCTCCTAGTGATGAACTTGCGTCTGCAAGTGAATTCTCTGAGATCGAAGAATTTTTCCCAAGTGAATATGAAGATGATGCGGAAGTAGATTTCTCTCAACCTCCAATCTATGACTCGAGTGATGAGGAAGACATAGAAGACTTTGACCAGGATACAGATACAATTGAAGATCTTTGCAAGGAAGTGGAAGAATTCACAGAAGAGCACAAGGAAACGGAACTTGCAGAAACACCAAAAATACCTATCCCAAGGCCATTACCACCTAATACAAGCTTCAAGTGGGTACAATCCTTAACTTATAATTTTACTTATTCACTTGAATATGGTTTGCTTGAAACAGATGGCCAACTTAGAGCTCTCTGCGGCTTTAAGAGTAAGAGGGAGTTGGCTCGTACTCAGAACTGGTACACCAGGTTCAATAAGGTTCTGCGCTTCACCTCAAAGTACACGGATTGGTATCATGCTCAATTGCATGGATCACAGAGAACGTTTGGTCACCACGGTGAGATTCTACTTTTTAAACCGCCCGGATGGAGACATGTAGACCAAGACGGAGGCGGATTTAAACGCAAGGCTTAGAATCCTGAGGTTTATTCTGACATTTGTTACCCCAGGAGCCTAAAAATTTGTTTGAAGCTGTTCAGAAGCTTCACATGCTTAGTTTGGGACCCTGGAGGCTATTGGCATTCCAAGCACTGGTGGAGATTTTTGGACGATTTTAAACATAAACCACCATAACAGGATACTCCTCCAATGTCCAACTTAAGGACTTTAACTAAAAGTGCTAGGTGGGAGACAACCCACCATGGTATGGTCGCTTCTTTCTCAATCTATTTATTGTTTATTGTTTCCAATTTACTTTTTTTTATTTTATTTTAACATTAACCTGGAATCATGCATAAGCATTCATGATAGTCATTGCATTATGCATTTTTCATGCATATAAAAAAAAAAACAAGGGGTGCACGATGCGACCGCATGCCCCATGCGATCGCGTCATATCGCGAAAAACACCACCCATGCGACCGCGTGACCCACGGGGCCGTGTGATATATATATATCGGCGTAAGGATCCAACGAACAGAAAGTTAGGCTGGAATCGTGTGGCCCTTGTGCGTTTCGCACAAATTGGCCCACGCGATCGCATGCCCCATGCGATCGCGTCACTTGCACAATATCAATCCCACGCGACCGCGTGAGCGACGCAATCGCGTCGCATGGATTGCATATCACCCCAAAAGGAGACAGAGAATTGCGCTGAAACGGCGCTGGAGTCGTGCGTTTAGCACAAATTCCAGCGACGCGATCGTGCGACCCATGCGATCGCGTCACCCCTCTTTCCCCCCTCTCATGCGATCGCGCGACCCACGCGATCGCATCACCCCCATTTTCATCCCAACCACGCGACCGCGTGCCCCACGCGGCCGCGTGGATTCGAAAATATAACCCTCCTGCCCACGAACCCTATCAGTCACGCAGCCCCCCTTCACCCCCAACCCTTTTCTCCTTCTCTCTTCTTCTTCCCCCAGCCACCGCCGGCCAGCCACCACACCACCACCCCAACGCCGCTGCCCAGACGTCACCGCCGTACCACCCCCTCCCCTTCTCTCTTCTTCCTTCTTCCTCTCTCCTCCCCTCTCCACCACTGCCAACCGCGAGCACCGCCCAGCCACCGCCGGCCGTCCAGCCGCGCCCCCCTCTCCGCCACCCACCCCCTTCAGCCAGCAACAACCACCACCCTCCCTTCCCCTACCCCCTTCCTCTCTCACTAACCCTATTACCTCCCTCCGCCACTGCCCCCCTCAGCCATCACTCCGACGCCGCCGCAGCCACCTTCTTGCCTGTTCCACCCCTTCCGCTTACCAGGTTCCACAACACGCAACCCTTTTTATCCGTTCGTCACTTTTCTGTATTTTTATTCCGTTTATGTTCATGATTAGGATAGCTAGACTTGCATGTTGTAGTGGATTTTTAGGTTGTTAGGTAGCTTAGGCTGTGGTTAGTGAATCTAGGTCTGTTTACTTGCACTGTTCTTACTTCTGTTTTATCCTATGTGCAAATCTGTTGCTGCTATAATCATGATTCATATGCTGCTTTCTTGTATGTTGCTGCTGTTTACATTGAGTTTTTATGTTTATTTTATATATATGTACATGCAGCTTGATTTTTTTAATTCATATGAACTGATATGATTGCTGTTTATTTTCCGGGATAATCCAATTTTAGCCGGAATGCTGCCCAAATTTAAAAAAAAAATTGTTTTCATTCATGTTTAGGTTTGGCATTTCTGAACTCTGTTTTACTCTGCTTCCCCCAAACCATTTCATGAATGCTAGGGCCACTTTCTTATCCTCTTTGATTTCCTGGTTCATAACCTGCATTTGTGATTCACTGATTCCAATTTCTGATTTCTTTATTTCTATTCGAATCAGCATCACCCTGTTTTCTTTATTCGATTATAAGTACTTCTACTCTTACCTGTGAATCCTTGTTATATGAAATTTTTTCTATGCCACTTACTTTCCTAACTCACTAATTTTAATTTACTAATTTCTTTTTACCATACTAACCCTCTTGATCTCTTTTCTGATTACTTTTACTTCCTCTAACTTTCTCACTATGGCATATTGATTTTTTCTTTCCATTTAACATTAATTCAATCACATTTCAATTGCTCATTTTCCTTATTCTATTTCTCCCTTACCGCTTTGAGCTTTCTTTGTTTAATTGCCTATTTGCTTTCCTATTTTTTTTTATCCATTCCTGGTTTTCTGTTTTTCAGGATGTCTGCCTCACAGAGGAAAAGCAAAGGCAAGGCTACTGGCAAGCGCAAGAGAGGAGATTCCTCCCAGTCCATCATTGCTCTAATGCACGATTCCTCATGGCGGAAGAAGAACTTTACACGGCAGGAAAAAGCTGACCAGCTGCTCCCTTCGAGTGATCCTATAAAATTTGCAAACCGGTACTGTGAGCTGAAGTACCCGACTTTTGCAAACTCCAGAAATCTATACCTGGAACGTACCTTGAAGATTCCAGAAGCCCTCCAGCAATACACTACTGAGCAAATCAAGCAACGGAGCTGGTTCTTTCTGGAGAGACCACTGACAGAGGTCAATGCATCTTGGGTCCGGGAATTCTATTGCAACTACTACCTTACTACCCTAGATGCAGTGAACCTGAGGGGAAAGTAAATTCTGGTCACTGAGGAGGCCATAGAGACCATTCTCCAGCTCCCAGCCAAGTCCGATCAGCCAAATGGTTTTGCACAGGCTGAGGAGGACATGGGCCAGATGCAGTTTGATTGGGACGCCGTGAAGGCACGGATAGCTCTCGACCCTGCTATTCCTTGGGAGATGGGTCAGAACACCACTATGCCTAGAGGGATCAAGAGAGTGTACTTGAATGATGAGGCTCGGCTATGGCATCAGATCTTGAGTAATTTTGTGATGCCGAGTACTCACGAGACGGAGATCCCGGCTACCATGATCACCCTCCTTTGGTGTGTGCTGGAGGGTAAGGACCTTTATCTGCCACGTTTCATTCGGCACTATATGGTCAGGGTCCACGTCCGCAGCACCCTCCCTTTTCCGTATCTGATTACACAGCTAGGCCGTCGAGCTGACGTGCCATGGGAGGATGCCGATGAGAGACCACCAGCGGCGGATTGCAGGAAGATCATTCCTCACAGCAGGAACTTTCTTGCTTTGGGCTACAGACCACCACCTGTCACTGCTACTGATGAGACAGCCCCTCCGTCTGCTGGACCCTCTTCATCCACAGCTACCACAGCTGTCCCTGCTGCCACCACTGCACCTCCACCCACCTCTGAGCCGGTTTATCGCCTCGTGCACCGTCTATTCTGCCAGCTTGATCAGATGGAGCGCCGTAACAGGCGCCGGTATGAGAGATTGGAGCGCCGCAGTAGGCGACGCTATTCCCATCTAAAGCTGATGATCAGACAGGGCGCCGACATCCCCTCCGAGCCCCACACACCATCCGAGCCATCAGAGGAGGAGGAGGATGAGCACGAGAGGAGCCTCATTCCCAGGCGGAGACTCATCAGCAGGTAGGCATAGAGCACGCCACACCACAGCAGGAGGCCCCACATCAGCTTGAGGCTGCAGATCCGGATATCCCGCTCCAGTAAGTCCCTCCTCTACAGCAGCCAGACTCTCAGCCCACCACCGCCACAGAGACCCCAGCTACCATCCCTCCCAGTGATGATACTTCTTCACACCCGACTTGATTAAGCATCGGGGACGAAGCTTCATTTTAAGTGTGGGGAGGTCGCCATCTCTGGCGTTTATTTTGGTGAACTACTACATACTTTTTCTTTTATTTTGGATATTTTTCTGTATTTTTCTCTTTTTCTTTTATTGTTATTTTCTGAGTACTTATACATTGCTACTTGTGTATTTTACTCTATTTTCTGCATTTTGCATCTTTAGTTCATACTTTAGACATTTAGCTTATTTTAGTTATTTAGTTTAGTTTGCAATTCTGATTTATTAGTGGATTAATTAGTATAGTTTACCCTTTTTAGCATAAGACAGTATAGTTTAAATTGAAAAATATAAAAGGGAAGTAAGCTAGGAAATTGAACATATCAGATTTAAATCCACAAAACTTGTATATAGCATTACATGATGTAGTTAAGCTGACAACATTTCATCAAGGAGAAACATTAAAACTTTAAAAGCCACCCTAAATAATTTTTTTTATGAGAATAATGGGAATTTTTAACTAAACCTGCATACAATATATAAATGATATATGATGCTTGAGTTAGAGAACACACAGCCTGTGAGTCTTGAGCTTAAATTGTATGGTTTCATTCAAACCATAATTTCATTTCTGTGTGTTACATTTCTTTTATTCTGATGTTCTTTCCTTTGCTTTAATCTATATGTCCAATTATAGAATATAGAATAGATACATACCAAGAGAATGATTGAGGCCATCATTTGATTTTAGCTCACTCACCCTAAATTAGCCTACCTTTTACATCACCCTTGTTAGCCCCCTTGAGCCTTTTAAAACCCCTTTATTCTATTTAGCCAAATTACTAGCCTTAAGCAGAAAAATAAAAGAAAATCCCAAGTGAATCCTTAGTTAGCTTAAGATAGAAAATTATAAATAAAGTAAAATGCGGGAAACCTTTTGGGAACATGGATGATAGAAACAAAAGGTAGAAAAGTTAAAAGGAATAAAATAAAATTTGGGAAGCATGCTCATGAGAAAATCTAAGTGATTCAATTACCATGTGTATTAAAAAAAAGAGTTATTTTTCAGCATTTAAATAAAAAGGGGACACAAAGGAAATTCCCCAATGCAGAATAAAAACAATGCACATGGGATAAAAATAAAAAGTGAAACATGAGCATGTAACAATAAGTGGGATAATATGGGAGAATAGGTAAAGAAGTTTTATCTTGCTAAATATGTATGTTAGGTGAAATCTTAGTCTAATTAAGGATTCACTTATTAGCTCACTTAACCCTATACATAAATCCTTACCTTTACCTTGGCCCCATTACAACCTCAATTACAGACCTCATGACTTTTTGGTATGACTATATTCTATAATTGTGGATTGATTAGATGAAGAACAAAGTTATAGAAAGTAAGAATAAAAAGAAAAATAGAGTGAATAAACCCAATAAACACTGAGTGACTAGAGAGTAAACAAAAAATCCGGTGAGGGTTCTATAACTCATCAACATATATCTGTGCTTATATTTACTAATTGTTTTGCAAGTTTGTACAATGTTTTCTTTCCCATCTCATTTGCTAAAATGCTTTATTACTTAAGGGTTAGCTATATGTATATATATATATATATATATATATATATATATATATATATATATATATATATATATATGACTCCTTGAGAATGTGAATTAACTTGACTACATGTAAGCTCTATATATAAGTGAATAAATTAGAGTTGCATGATGCATCATCCATTTAGGTAGTTGCATTTAAATTAGGTTGCATTGCATGACATTCCATCACTTTAACCTTAGTTATTTACCTTGGATTTAGCATGAGGACATGCTAGTGTTTAAGTGTGGGGAGGTTGATAAACCCATATTTCATGAGTTCTTTTGTGCTTAATTTGAGTGATTTATACAATCCTTCACCTACTTATTCACATTAATTGCATGGTTTTACCTTCCCTTCCTTATTATGTGATGTAAATGAAAAACATATTTTCTAAGCTTTAAAATTAATTATTTTAATTACCTTTATTTCCATTCGATGCCGTGATTAGTGTGTTGAGTAGTTTCAGATTTTCTAAGGCAGAATGACTTAAAGGATGAAAAAGGAAACATACTAAAATGGAAGGAGAAAGCAAAACGGAGCTTTAAGGAAACTGGTATCCACGCGATCGCATGAATGACGCGATCGCGTGCCAAGCACGAATCAGCAGCGACGCGGCCACATGACTGACGCGACCGCGCGCCTTAAGCAGAACGCACATGACGCGGTCGCATGACTGACGCGACCGCGTGGCAAGGAAAAGCTCCGAATGATGCGACCGCGTGACCCACGCGGACGCGTGACAGAGGCCACGCACCAGAAATTACAGAATACGCCCCCAGCGAATTTTGAAACCCTTTTTGGCCCAGATCCAAGTACAGACAGCATAGACCAGAGGTTATAAAGTGTGGGAATGCTTCCATTCAAAGGGGAGCTCGCCAATTTCTAGTTTTCATGATTTAGATTTAGTTTAGAGAGAGATTCTCTCTCTCTCTTAGGATTTATGACTTCTTCTTGTTTTGGGAGTAACTCTGGATCCAGGTTTTAATGTTCTTTTATTTTAGTTCTACTTTTATTTATTTATCCCAACATTTGAATTGATTATTATAATTTGATTTATGAATTATTCCATGTTACAGATTTCTATTTGAATTAATGATATTTGAGGTATTTTTAGTTTATGATTGTTCTCTTTGATTTAAGTTGCCATTGCTCCCCATCTAAGGACACTTTTATTATTCCAGCAATTTACTTTTTTCCCTTTTGGTCTTGGTTAAGAATTCAGTAACTCAACAGTTATTAAACTCAACGTAATTGATAATCGTTATTTTGCTAATTGAGCTGAACCTAAATAATCCCAACCTTTTCTTAGGAAATAATTAGGATTCAAAGGTCAATTTAATTAGTCCCTTGACTTTCCTTTGCCCTGGTAAAGGTTGACCAAATGGAATTAAAAAAACAACTTTCATTATTGTTAGGAGGGATAACTAAGTTGGACTTCTAATTTCCCCTATCTTGCCAAAAGTTGTTTTACAGTTATTATTTATTTTTAATTGCCATTTAATTCACTCATCATTTAAATTACTTGCTTCTCACCTTCTAAACCCCGATTACAACCTTTATAACCAATAATAAGAACATACTTCCTCGCAGTTCCTTGAGAAGACGACCCGAGGTTTGAATACTCGGTTAACAATTTCTAAAGGGGTTTGTTACTTGTGACACCCAAAACGTTTGTATGAAAGGACTTTTGAAGGTTTAGAAACTATACTTGCAACGAGGATTTATCCGCAAATTTCTAGACCACGCAAAAGTTCTCTCGTCAACGACCTGGGATTCATACTCCCAGTATTTTAATTTTAATTTTGTGACAACCCTTCTAAATTGATAATTGGATTTTTGGTTAGTTAAGAACTGTACTTGCAACGTATCTCTTGTAATAAATTCTTAACTCGCCAATTTCCGCCATGTCAATATCACCGACTCTCTCGAACCAAATTCCATTTCGACACTAAACTCGCCATCTTCCGCCGCAGCGTTGCCTTCACCTACGACATGCGCACCACCATCGGTCAGACAAGGCAAATAAAATAAGCACTATAGGAAACTTGAGTTAATAATCATAACATACCCGTATTTGCACACTCAGAAAATTTCAGGACATGCATGGCTTCGAGATCTAGAGTCCGCATAAAAGGAGGAACACCAAACGGGTGCTGGCTTACAATCGCATTCGCTTCATTTTGCACCGCCGGATTGCCTGCCAAGTCTCCGTCATCATTTTCGTCATTGACTTCATAGTTAGCTTCAAATTCCTCTTCACTGTCATTATTATCTTCTTCCCAATCTATATCCTCGAGCTCATCAACATTAACCTCCTCGCCGACCGCGCCCAACCGTTACTGCTGTTCGAACTCAACGTACAGCTCTATCATCGGCACATGAAATCGGGTTTGTTGAAAAATACATAACATCTGCTGCATACTGGCATCATCAGTGATGGGCATCATTTGAAACTGTATCAGCCATGGTTCTAAAAACCGAACCTGACCGGCCGGTTCAACTGGAATAACCGGGAACCGGTCACCTAACCGGTCCGGGTAAGGTCAGAAATCGTCTGGCAAAAAACCGGTAAAAAAACCGGTTGAACTGACGATTAACCGGTGAACCGGGAGAACCGTTCGATTTTTTAGCGGTTTTTGGTTTGAAATTAAAAATGCTAAACGGTGTCGTTTTGTCACTTAAAAAAAAAAAAAAACCACCATACGGGCAGTACAGAAGGCTCCCTCTCCCTTCACTTTCACAATTCACACAACCTAAACCCTATCAGAGAACTCAGACAAGAGCAACCCCCACCAACAGCTGCTTCTCACCCTCTTCTCCACATCATGGAACATCGCCGTCGCTCGCGCCGCCCACTTTACCGTCGCACGTCGCTCATCTTGTCGTCTCGCCTCTTCAGTCTCCAGCCTCTGCTCATCTTGTCGACTCACCTCTACGGTAAGCACTCCTCGGCTTCTCCTCTCCTTGTTGACGCAACCAGCGTTGATCACTCCACCCACATCCCTCTGTCTCCGGTTTGTTTACTTCGTCTCTGTCGCTGGCTCGCCGCCCAAATCGCCTCTCTGCTCGCCTCTCCGTTCTTCGCGGCCAGATCTGAGATCTACCTCTCCCAATCCAGCGTTATCACGGCGGCCAGATCTGAGATCTACCTCTCCTTCCCGTTCACCCACTACTCCATCGATCTGAGATCTGTTTATTTTTTCTTAATGCAGAGTTCAATTTTTGAATTCCTGCTGTTGTCAGTATGAGAAATCTTTTCTTTCTTGCTGTTGTGGAAATTGGAATCCCTATAACTTAATTTGTTTGCACTTGTTCTTTGGTTATCAATTATGTCCTGAATGTATTGTTGTTAATTTTTATGACCTATGGGTATGTGATTTTGATGTGGGCTTCTCTCACTTTCTTGTTTGTTACTGATTAGTCACAATTAATTAGTTTCTAATTTTTTTTCAAGTACTTTCAAGTACTCTTCTTTTCTTTGTTTTCTGAAACTCTAGAAACTTGTTTCTGCATAATTAGTTTGGTGGGTTTGGATTCTGAGTATTTATTTTGAGAATTGTTGCTCATTATCTCAGTAAGAACTTGTTAGAAGTTAATTAAAAAAAATTTTATTTTAAATTTTATTTAGAAATAATTAAATTTTTAAAGATTTTATTAATATTTAATTAAATCGGTTCAACCACGGTTCAATCGAGGTTGAACCATTAAGCCGTTAAACCGGTCACTTGACCGGTTCAATGACCGGTTCGGTTTTTAGAACCTTGGTATCAGCCCACCAAATACTTGTACAAGATTCTTGTATAAAATGTTGCTCACCCTTTTTGAAATGTGGCTTTGAATGTTATTACAAAGTTCATTTTGCTACTCTACAAAACTCATGGTACATGGAATAGAAAATGACAACGGACATTCACAAACAAAAGTCACTTCTTCATGTGTGTTTGGTATAACCTCACCGTTATAATACACTCGCAAATTTGCAATATTTTCCATAACTGCAACCTCACCTAATCCGATTTTTTTGACACACCTAACTGCCAAAAAAACTCAGAACTACAGCATATGTGCAAGAAAGAAGAATACAATGAGTAGAAATAGAGTGAGGCAAGCTGAATGAGAGTCTTACTTCGTATTTATAGACCGGACTCTTGCTTAAAATATATTTTTTTAAAACAAAACGCAACATGCGTTTTTAGTTTAAAAAAGAAAAAGCTGACAGCCCATAAAATGCAACCTGCATTTTGGCTATTCTATGAAAAAAGCTGACACAAAAAAGTAAAACGCAAGATACGTTTTGCTACTTCAAAAAAATTGTTTTTATGCCCACTGCAAAACGTAGGCTACAATTGTACCTAGAGGGAATAAAAAAAATTTAAAAAGTTTTAAAAAAATAAAACGCAGGTTGTGTTTATCTATTTCTCACAACAAAAAAAAAAAAATAAAAAATAAAAACAAAACTAAACGTAACCTACATTTTGACTAAGTACCATAGCAGTGAAAATATTGGTCATGCATCCATTTCATTGCACAACACCAATACCAAATTCATAATGAAAAAATGAGCCTTATTTCTTAGGTTATCACATTTTATAAAACAATTTCTAAAGATTTCAAGTCTTAACAAAACTCAGGTACGTTATAAAATCACTTTTGACGTATAGAAAAACTTAGAAAGCCATTTTGGGCTAACATATGATTGCTAGATAAATACTACAAAACATAGAGAGATAAGATTTAGATCTGGAGAGTTCAACATAGGGAAGAATATCGGCTAAAATGTTTATGGCTTATCCCAAGAAATATGGAGAGTTCTATTATTTGATCGAGTGTACAAATACATATTATTTTCCGAAGCTTTCATAAACTATAATTTTGCTCATAATAGATCACACACTGACTTAAGTATTTTAGATGTTATTTCTTTAAGGTTTTTTTAAGATTATGAATTTTAGATTGAATCACACATTAACCTAATAGTTTTAGATATTTTTTTTCAAGTCTTTTCAGAATCGTAAGATTCAAATTAGATTGCATACTAATTAAAAAATTCCAAATATTATTTTTTCAAATTTTTTTAAGATTAAGTAGATTCAACATCAACTTGAAAATTTTAGATATTAGTTATACAGACCTTTTGAAGACCATAATTGTAAAAACTGAATCGGTGATCAAATCGGTCAGGCTATTGGTTTACTGGTTCACTAATTCAACCGATAAATTACTGATTAAACCGGTAAAATTGATCACACGTAAATAAAAAAAAGTTTAATTACTCTGTTGGTCCCTATAGTTTTGTGAAATTTTCAATTAGGTCCTTATATTTTTTTCCTTTTAATTAGGTCCCTGCACCAATTTTTTTTCTATTAGGTCCCCCTTAGTAGTAATTGGCTTAATTGTATAGGGACCCAACTAAAAAAAAAAATTAGTGCAGAGACTTAAATAAAAGGAAAAAAAGTATAGGGACTCAATTGAAAAAAAAATTTGGTGCAGGGACCCAATTAGAAAGAAAAAAAGTATAGGGATCTAACTGAAAATTTTGCGAAACTATAGGGACCAACATAATAATTAAACCTAAAAAATATAAAATAGTAAAAAACTTCAAAAAATTAAAATATATATATCTTCACCAACATTTTAAGAACAACCAAATCTCAAATTCTAAAGATAACTAATACAAATATAGACACAAAATTAGTTAGTACTACTACAATAATATCTTAATTTAACGCAATAAATTTTGAATGCTTCAAATGTCTCTTCTATGCCACTGATTTCTTTCTAATACTATATCTCTAAGTTCGAAAAGGGGTACATGAAAAGAGAAGTACAAGAGAAAGAAGAACTTACATGCATATACCAACCGCATGTATGGATCATCTCATTCGTAAGCCCGATCCAACAAGTAGGAGTACTCCATCAACTAGGTCATGTGATATAAAAACTCAATCAATTGGTATTACAAAATATATAAATAAAAACAACCAACATTTCCTAGTTTTTTTCTGAACAAATCAACAGAGCTACTTTCTCTCGAGTATCATCCTGAATTTGAGATTAACAGTGGTGCCCACGCACCTAAAAGCGCAAAATATAACTTGAAGATTAAATGAAGTAGCATAAACATATTTTGCTTAAGCTTATTATATCCTGCTCCAAATAGATAGAAATAAATGTATACTTTTATGTGAAGGATTTCGTGGCATCTTCAAGACTCCACAAGACAATCCATGATCAATTTTACAACTCTAGGAGCATCAATAGTCACAACTACCTTTACTGTGGGCTTATTGGACCACTTAGTGATTTCACCAAACCTTTTCTATTTATTGTACAGTATTGCAAGACCCGTGTAATGCCACTGGTTTGAACTCTAACACTACTCTCAATGCAGGTCACAAGAGTAGGATCAACAGCTGCAAGAAACGCTATGGGGCCATGAAGGTAAGCCTTGTTGGTGTCGTATGCCTCACGATAATACGAGAAATACAGTTCGAGGATTTTGGTCAAGTACTAAGCGAATTTTTTCATTTGAACTTGCCAACTTTTCTCGATCAGAACCAGTCAATACCAACAGCTCCTAGTTATTAGACCTCTGCCATTTTTTGAAGTATAGTCATTGGCTCAAAGATAGCAACTGGTGGTGTCATCAATGATGTTACATTTGTGCCAATATATTTTTGCATGATCTTTCAATAACTATCTCTATCCTATAAATTCACAAGCCAAAGAGAGGGAACATGAATAATAATGTTCAGACAACAAGCACAAAAAAGAAAATCATAAACACTAATAATCAGAAAAAACATCAATATGCCAAAACCTATATATGTTACATGTAAACTCTGCGTAATTAACGAATAATTAGCTAATAAATTAATTATTAATCAAAGAATTTAGAAAATTAAATTTTATAGTTTAATGAGGTAGAATTAATTAAAACATGAATTTTGACACTAATTTTAAAGATTTTGACCTAAAATTAGATTGAATGGGCCAAAGCGGGCGAACCGGACCTAAGGGCCAACACAACCCACCGTACACTTGAGCTTCAGCTCATTTTTCACTTTAGACACAAAGGATCACATTGAACACGTTGAAAAGGGGAAGAACAAAGGAGGAAAACACACACCCTTAAATTGAATTCAACTCCCCATATCTTCCAACTTAGAGCTTCGATCGCCGCATCGTTTGCAGCCACACGTCGACCGCGTCGAGCTTTGATCTACAAAGTCCAGTAGTCAATTTGGTAAGAAAGTCTCAATCACAATTTCAGTTCTTCCTTCCCTAATTTTCAAAAATTCAATGAATTGGATGTTGAGATTTTGTTGGTTTTAATGCTTAGGATCAAGCTAGCTTAGTAAGTGGTACACGAAATCTTGATCGCACACTTTTCACACAACTCCGTGCAGCTGACCAGCAAGTGCACTGGGTCGTCCAAGTAATACCTTACGTGAGTAAGGGTCGATCCCACGGAGATTGTCGGCTTGAAGCAAGCTATGGTCATCTTATGTAAATCTCAGTCAGGCGGATTCAAATGGTTATGGGATTTTGATAATTGAAATATAATTAAAACAGAAAATAAGATAGAAGCACTTATGTAATTCATTGGTGGGATTTCAGATAAGCGTATGAAGATGCTTTGTTCCTTCTGAACCTTTGCTTTCCTATTGCCTTCATCCAATTATTCATACTTTCTTCCATGGCAAGCTGTATGTTGGGGGATCACCGTTGTCAATGGCTACCGTCCGTCCTCTCAGTGAAAATGGTCCAAATGCACTGTCACCGCATGGCTAATCATCTGTCGGTTCTCACTCATGTTGGAATAGGATCCATTGATCCTTTTGCGTCTATCACTACGCCCAACACTCGCGAGTTTGAAGCTCGTCACAGTCATCCCATCCCAGATTCTACTCGAAATACCACAGACAAGGTTTAGACTTTCAGGATCTCAAGAATGGCAGCCAATAATTCTAGCTTATACCACGAAGGTTCTAATCTTTGATTAGAAATCCAAGAGATATGCACTCAAGCTATTCCAGATAGAACGGAGGTAGTTGTCAGGCATGCGTTCATAGGTGAGAATGATGATGAGTGTCACGGATCATCACATTCATCATGTTGAAGTGCGAGTGAATATCTTGGAATAAGAATAAGCTTGAATTGAATAGAAAACAGTAGTACTTTGCATTAATTCATGAGGAACAGCAGAGCTCCACACCTTGATCTATGGGGTGTAGAAACTCCACCGTTGAAAATACATAAGAACAATATCTAGGCATGAACAAATGGCCAGCCTCCCAAAGAGGGTTCAATCATCAAAACATGATTAAGAGATGATCAAAAGATGAAAATACACTAGTAAAATGTCCTATTTATAATGAACTAGTGACCTAGGGTTTACAGAAATAAGTAAATGATGCAGAAATCCACTTCCGGGGCCCACTTGGTGTGTGCTTGGGGTGAGCATTGAAGCTTTTTTGTGCTTGGGCTGTTCCTGGAGTTAAACGCCAGCTTTGGTGCCAGTTTGGGTGTTTAACTCCAATTCTGGTGCCAGTTCGGGCATTTTACGCCAAGATGTTTTGAGCTGACTTTGAACGCCGGTTTGGGCCATCAAATCTCGGGCAAAGTATAAACTATTATATATTTCTGGAAAGCCCAGGATGTCTGATTTCCAATGCAATTGAGAACGCACCAATTGGGTTTTTGTAACTCCAGAAAATCCACTTCGAGTGTAGGGAGGTCAGAATCCAACAGCATCTGCAGTCCTTTTTCAGCCTCTGAATAAGATTTTTGCTCAGGTCCCTCAATTTTAGCCAGAAAATACCTGAAATCACAGAAAAACACACAAACTCATAGTAAAGTCCAAAAATGTGATTTTTATTTAAAAACTAATAAAAATTAACTAAAACATACTAAAAACTACCTAAAAATAATGCCAAAAAGCGTATAAATTATCCGCTCATCACAACACCAAACTTAAGCAACTAAAAACAAAGTAGGATAAAAAGAAGAGAATATACAATAAATTCTGAAAACATCTATGAAGATCAGTTTTAATTAGATGAGCGGGGCTAGTAGCTTTTTGCTTCTGAACAGTTTTGGCATCTCACTTTATCCTTTGAAGCTCAGAATGATTGGCATCTATAGGAACTCAGAATTCAGATAGTGTTATTGATTCTCCTAGTTTAGTATGTTGATTCTTGAACACAGTTACTTTAGGAGAAAAGAAGAGAGAGAGAGTTGAGGTAGGTAGGGATCCTGTGGGGTCCACAAATCCTGAGGTGTTAAGGATTTCTCATCCCTGCACCATGTAGGCGTGTAAACGCCCCTTGGAGTGCCAATCCTGGCGTTAAACTCCAGGTTGCTGCCTATTTCTGTCGTTTAACGCCAGCTTTTCTTCCCTTTCTGGCATTAAACGCCAGCTTGTTGCCCTTTTCTGGCGTTAAACGCCAGTAAGCTCCTTCTCCAGGCTGTGCTATTTTTAATGCTGTTTTTGAATTTGCTTTGATTTTTGCAGTTATTTTTGTGATTTCACATGATCATCAACCTAACAAAAACATAAAATAACAACAGAAAATGCAAATTTAACATAGATAAATAAAAATTGGGTTGCCTCCCAATAAGCGTTTCTTTAATGTCAATAGCTTGACAGTGAGCTCTTTGTGGAGCTTCACAGATATTCAGAGCATGGTTGGGGCCTCCCAACACCAAACTTAGAGTTTGAATGTGGGGGCTTTGTTTGACTCTGCATTGAGAGAAGCTTTTCATGCTTCTTCTCCATGTATACAGAAGGAGATCCTTGAGCCTTAAACACAAGGTAATCCTCATTCACTTGAATGACAAACTCTCCTCTGTCAACATCAATCACAGCTTTTACTGTGGCTAGGAAGGGTCTGCCAAGGATGATGGATTCATCCTTGCTCTTCCCAGTGTCCAGGATTATGAAGTCAGCAGGGATGTAAAGGCCTTCAACTTTCACTAAAACATCCTCTACAAGTCCATAAGCCTGTTTCCTTGAATTGTCTACCATCTCTAGTGAGATTCTTGTAGCTTGTACCTCAAAGATCCCAAGTTTCTCCATTACAGAGAGTGGCATGAGGTTTATACTTGACCCCAGGTCACACAGAGCCTTTTCAAAGGTCATGGTGCCTATGGTACAAGGTATTGAGAATTTTCCAGGATCCTGTCTCTTCTGAGGTAATGTCTGCCAAATCAAGTCATTCAGTTCATTGGTGAGCAAGGGGGGTTCATCCTCCTAAGTCTCATTACCAAATAACTTGGCATTTAGCTTCATGATTGCTCCAAGGTACTTAGCAACTTGATCTTCAGTAATATCTTCATCCTCTTCAGAGGAAGAATACTCATCAGAGCTCATGAATGGCAGAAGTAGGTTCAATGGAATCTCTACGGTCTCTGTATGAGCCTCAGATTTCCTTGGTTCCTCAAAGGGGAACTTCTTTTTGTTCAGAGGACATCCCATGAGGTTTTTCTCACTGGGAATCACGTCCTCCTTACTCTCTCCAGGTTCGGCCACATTGGTCATGGTTATGGCCTTGCACTCTCTCTTGGGATTTTCTTTTGTATTGCTTGGAAGAGTACTAGGAGGAGTTTTAGTAATTCTCTTACTCAGCTGACCCACTTGTGCCTCTAAATTTCTAATGGAAGACCTTGCTTCAGTCATGAAACTGAGAGTGGTCTTAGATAGATCAGAGACTACAGCTGCTAAGTCAGAGTAGCTCTGCTTAGAATTCTCTGTCTGTTGCTGATAAGATGATGGAAAAGGTTTGCTATTGCTAAACCTGTTTCTTCCACCATTATTATTATTGAAGCCTTGATTAGGCTTCTGTTGATCCTTCCATGAGAGATTAGGATGATTCCTCCATGAAGGATTGTAAGTGTTTCCATAGGAATCTCTCATGTAATTCACTTCTTCCATTCCAGGATTCTCAGGATCATAAGTTACTCCTTCAGGGGATGCTTCTTTAGTACTGCCTAATGCAGCTTGTATTCTAGACAGACTCTGAGAAATCATATTGACTTGCTGAGTCAATATTTTTTTCTGAGCCAATATGGCATTCAGAGTATCAATCTCAAGAACTCCTTTCTTCTGAGTTGTCCCATTGTTCACAGGATTTCTTTCAGAAGTGTACATGAATTAGTTATTTGTAACCATTTCAACGAGTTCCTGGGCTTCTTCAGCCATCTTCTTCAGATGAAGAGATCCTCCAGCAGAGTTGTCCAATGACATCTTGGACAATTCAGACAGACCATCATAGAATATGCATATGATGCTCCATTCTGAAAGCATGCCAGAAGGACACCTTCTGATCAATTGTTTGTATCTTTCCCAAGCTTCATAGAGGGATTCGCCTTCCTTCTATCTGAAGGTCTGGACTTCCACTCTAAGCTTACTCAATTTTTGAGGTGGAAAGAACTTTTCCAAGAAGGCATTGACCAGCTTTTCCCAAGAGTTCAGGCTTTCTTTAGGTTGTAAGTCTAACCAGGTTCTAGCTCTGTCTCTTACAGTAAAAGAAAAAAGCATAAGTCTGTAGACCTCGGGATTAACCCCATTGGTCTTAACAGTGTCACAGATTTGCAAGAATTCAGCTAAAAACTGATGATGATCTTCCAATGGAAGTCCATGAAACTTGTAATTCTGCTGCATTAGAGAAACTAATTGAGGCTTAAGCTCAAAGTTGTTTGCTCCAATTGCAGGAATTGAGATGCTCCTTCCACAGAAGTCAGAAGAGGGTGCAATAAAGTCACCAAGCATCTTTCTTGCATCTCCACCATTGTTGTTGGGTACGGCCATGTCTTCTTCTTTTTCGAAAAATTCTGTCAGGTCCTCTCCAGAGTGTTGTGCTTTAGCTTCTCTTAGCTTCCTCTTCAAGGTCCTTTCAGGTTCCAGATCAGCTTCAACAAGAATGTTCTTATCCTTGCTCCTGCTCATATGAAAAAGAAGAGAACAGAAAAGAATAAGAATTCTCTATGTCACAGTATAAAGATTCCTTGAGGTGTCAGAGGAAAACAGGAATAGAGGGATGAGGTAGGTAGATAAGAATTCGAACATATGAAGAAGGAGAGAGAGGGAATTTTCGAAAATTTTTAAAAGAAAAATAAAATTAAAATTTAAAACAATTAGTTAATTAAAAAGAATATTGAAAAATGGTTAATGGTTTTTCGAAAATTAAAAGTAAGAAAGTTGTTAGGTGATTTTGAAAAATATTTTGAAATCAGTAATAAAAAAGATATGATTGAAAATTATTTTGAAAAAGATGTGGTTGAAAAGATATGATTGAGAAGATATGATTGAAAAACAATTTAAAAAAAATTTAAATTAATGATATGATTAAGAAGATATGATTGGAAATTAATGACTTGGCTAACAAGAAATTTAAAAGATATGATTCTAAATTCAAATATTGAACCTTTCTTAATAGGCAAGTAACAACTTGAAAATTTTGAATCAAATCATTAATTGTAGCAAGAATTTTCGAAAATATTGAAAAATAATTTAAAAATATTTAATTTTGAAAAAGATATGATTGATAAGAGAGGATATGAAAAAGATAAGATATTGAAAAATTAGTTTTAAAACTTTCAAAATTGAAAAAGATTTGAATTGAAAACAAAATTACCTCCTTGATGCTATCCTTGCGTTAAACGCCCAGAATGGTATCCATTCTGGCGTTTAACGCCTAAAGTACTACCCTTTTCGGCGTTTAACGCCCAGCCAGGGCCAGGTACCCTGGCTGGCGTTTAAATGCCAGTTTTCCTTCCTCACTGGGCGTTTTGAACGCCCAGCTTTTTCTCTGTAATTCCTCTGTTGTATGTTCTGAATCTTCAATTCTCTGTATTATTGACTTGAAAAGACATAATTTTGATTTTTTTTTTGAATTTTTAATGATGAGAACAACAACAAAATGAAACTAATCACAAAAAAACTAAGATCAAATAAACAATGCATGCAAGACACCAAACTTAGAAATTTTCATTCTATAGACACTAATAATTCAAAATGCATATGAAAAACAGAAAAAGACACCAAACAAGAGAATTCAAAGATCAGACCAGAGAAAATCATCAAGAATAACTTGAAGATCAATGAAGAACAATATGCATGAGTTTTCGGAAATTTTAAGAAAAATTAAACACTATGCAATTGACACCAAACTTAAAATTTGACACTAGACTCAAACAAGAAACATAAAATTTTTGGTTTTTATGATTTTATGAAATTTTTTTGTATTTTTTCGAAAATTATTTGAAAAAGAAGAAAAATAAACAAAGTAAGAATTTTTTATATGAATCCCAGGAATCATGCAATGTTAGTCTAAAGCTTCAGTCTAAAAAGATTAGACATTGCTAGCCAAGCTTCAGCAGGACATTACATACAACAGCCAAATTGAATGGAATCAACTAGCTCCTGTGATGATAAAAGCATCATCTGAAACTCTAGAACTCATTCTTAAAAATTCTAAAGTCATAGAATAATTTATTTTTTTGAGAAAATTTTTTTTCGAAAATAAAACTTAAAAATAAAATAAAATTACCTAATCTGAGCAACAAGATGAACCGTCAATTGTCCAAACTCGAACAATTCCCGGCAACGGCGCCAAAAACTTGGTACACGAAATCGTGATCGCACACTTTTCACACAACTCCGTGCAGCTGACCAGCAAGTGCACTGGGTCGTCCAAGTAATACCTTACGTGAGTAAGGGTCGATCCCACGGAGATTGTCGACATGAAGCAAGCTATGGTCATCTTATGTAAATCTCAGTCAGGCGGATTCAAATGGTTATGGAATTTTGATAATTGAAATATAATTAAAACAGAAAATAAGATAGAAGCACTTATGTAATTCATTGGTGGGATTTCAGATAAGCGTATGAAGATGCTTTGTTCCTTCTGAACCTGTGCTTTCCTATTGCCTTCATCCAATCATTCATACTCCCTTCCATGGCAAGCTGTATGTTGGGGGATCACCGTTGTCAATGGCTACCGTCCGTCCTCTCAGTGAAAATGGTCCAAATGCGCTGTCACCGCATGGCTAATCATCTGTCGATTCTCACTCATGTTGGAATAGGATCCATTGATCCTTTTGCTTCTGCCACTACGCCCAACACTCGCGAGTTTGAAGCTTGTCACAGTCATCCCATCCCAGATTCTACTCGGAATACCACAGACAAGGTTTAGACTTTCTGGATCTCAAGAATGGCCGCCAATAATTCTAGCCTATACCACGAAGGTTCTAATCTTTGATTAGAAATCCAACAGATATGCACTCAAGCTATTGCAGATAGAACGGAGGTAGTTGTCAGGCACGCGTTCATAGGTAAGAATGATGATGAGTGTCACAGATCATCACATTCATCATGTTGAAGTGCGAGTGAATATCTTGGAATAAGAATAAGCTTGAATTGAATAGAAAACAGTAGTACTTTGCATTAATTCATGAGAAACAGCAAAGCTGCACACCTTGATCTATGGGGTGTAGAAACTCCACCGTTGAAAATACATAAGAACAATATCTAGGCATGAACAAATGGCCAGCCTCCCAAAGAGGGTTCAATCATCAAAACATGATTAAGAGATGATCAAAAGATGAAAATACACTAGTAAAATGTCCTATTTATAATGAACTAGT
This sequence comes from Arachis ipaensis, assembly GCF_059453495.1. Classification (NCBI taxonomy): domain Eukaryota; kingdom Viridiplantae; phylum Streptophyta; class Magnoliopsida; order Fabales; family Fabaceae; genus Arachis; species Arachis ipaensis. The sequence goes on along the minus strand of NC_142435.1, from coordinate 116,403,700 downwards.
GACCTAGGGTTTACAGAAATAAGTAAATGATGTAGAAATCCACTTCTGGGACCCACTTGGTGTGTGCTTGGGGTGAGCATTGAAGATTTTTCATGCTTGGGATGTTCCTGGAGTTAAATGCCAGCTTTGGTGCCAGTTTGGGTATTTAACTCCAATTCTGGTGCCAGTTTGGGCGTTTTACACCAAGATGTTTTGAGTTGACTTTGAACGCCGGTTTGGGCCATCAAATCTCGGGCAAAGTATGGACTATTATATATTTCTGGAAATCCCAAGATGTCTACTTTCCAACGCAATTAAGAACGCACCAATTGGGTTTCTGTAGCTCCCGAAAATCCACTTCGAGTGCAGGGAGGTCAGAATCCAACAGCATCTGCAGTCCTTTTTCAGCCTCTGAATTAGATTTTTGCTCAGATCCCTCAATTTCAGCCAGAAAATACCTGAAATCACAGAAAAATACACAAACTCATAGTGAATTCCAGAAATTTGTTTTTTATTTAAAAACTAATAAAAATATAATAAAAACTTTGCTGAGTTTTGACCCAATTCTTCGCCGGTGAGATAAGAATTTTTAAACCCTAGTGATTTTTTTGTTTAGTTGTGATTGTGTATTGAAACTTTGTATATGAATGCGATAATATGTGTTAGGTAGGTTATAAGTGAAATTGGAACACAATTGAGGATGGTGGAAGCTTGATTAGGAGAATTGGATGCTGAATTTTATTGGTGGAGCTTGTGAACTTGCTTAGTTGACTTGTCCTTGGGCTATACGAGGAAATCGGCTAAGGTATGGTTTTGGTTTTTCATATATAATATGTACGGTGTCTTGAAAACTTAGGCTATATAACTTAGGATAAGTTGAATGTTGTGAAATTGATAATGTTAGTGGTTTTAGGTGAAAGATTGAATTTGTTATAATGTGTAATAATGATTGATGAGAATGAGGACTTGCATTATAAATGTTGTGGTATTTGTTGAATTGTATTGTTGATTGAGAATGGGATGATGATATTGAAATTAGTGAATTGAATATGAATTTTGAGGTTGAGTTTGATTAATTGTGAGTTGAAGATGTTAAACTTATTGGAGTTGTGTATTGGGGTACTAGAAAAATGAATTGAGCATTGAAATATGAATTGGTATGTTTAGATTTGGTTAAAAAGCTTAGAGTTTTGGTATTGAGTTATAAGATTTGTGAAAATAGAGGTTTGATAAATTTTGTGAAAAACCGATTTTTGACCGAACTTCGGTGAGACATAACTCAGATTCCGAACCCCAAAACCCTTTCAAACTTATTTCATATGAAAATTGGGTTCGTGAAGTTTACATTGTTCAAAGAATAGATGAAAAATTCTTTTAAACGAAAAAGTTATGCACGTTGGAAGTTCAGTGTGTAAAACTGAAATTCTGTAACACTTAAAAATTTTGCCTACCCTGCAGAATCCACGTACGCGAACACTCCCACGCGGCATGGCCATTCCCTTCAGGTTTGGTGTCTTGCGTACGCGAGTAGGTGTATGCGTATGCGAGAATTAAATTTTTAAGGGGTTGCGTATGCAAACGTTAGCACGCAGCGCGACCAATCTTCTCAGGATGAAGCTTCATGTACGCGAACCAGTGACGCGTACACAGAACCCCTGTTTTCAGCAAAATAAATTTTTTGATTTAAAACTTAATTTTGAACCTCTAAACCTCTATTTTTACTCTTTTAGAACCTAAATATTAGTTTTAAGTATAGTGAAGAGATTAAGCTATGAAAAGGGGGTAACTTGGAGGGAAAGAAAGCTTGAGACATGATGAATTATGAAGGAGAAATGCAGAAATATGATGTATATATGATGAATATGGCCATAATGAATGATTATGCATGAGTATGAATAGATATGAATGATTATGTGGCTTATGCACTTCTTTTATCTGAGATACAAGTTTCCCTGGGTAAGATGCAGTGGCTTGCCACCACATGCTCCAGGTCGAGACTCGATACTCTGTTGAACCTACGTCGTAAGATGTGGCCGGATACTTTAACACCCCGGAAATTCCCCTATGAGTAGAATTTATTTATGATTGAGAAAAATCTATGCATAAACTCTTAGGGATGCGCGCACAGGGGACTGTCCAGGGTTTAGCAGCCGGACATGTCGGGACGACTTTATAACCGACAGATGAGACTCATCAGCCATAGGACAGGCATACATCATATGCATTTGTTTGTTTTGTTTGAATGTGTGTTAATTGAGTTTGCCTATGTGATTATTATGCTTACCTGCTAAACTTGCTTCCTGCTGTATCTGTATTCTACCTGTGATTGCTTTATCTGCATTATTTGTCTGTGTTTTGAAGTTCTGGAGGAATGGAGGAAGTTCAGGAACTCAGAGGTGGAAGATAGGGCTTAATTTAGAAAGGAAAGTAGGAATAGAACCTTAGACAACCTATCCCGTTTATGATTTTCTGTTTATAAACTTTAAGAGTTAAATCTAAGTGTCGGAGTTCTAGGATCGCCTATGGCTTTTTTGGGACCTTATGTACTATATATGCTGGCACTATTACCATACTGAGAATCTCCGATTCATATTCCATATGGATATCTATGTTTTTTAGTTGCAGGTCAAGAGGCACCTCGTTAGGTGTCTGGAGTTCCTATTGCAGCGGAGTAGGATATTTCTTTTGGGTTCTGTTTTGTATATATATATATATATATATATATATATATATATATATATATATATATATATATATATATATATATATATATAGACTTTTCCTGTGTTACATTTTGTTATTGTACGAGGCTTCTGATGGAGAAATAGGGTTACATTATGGTATTTTGTATTTTGGGATTATATGTACATATGTAAATATTCTCCGGCCAGCCTTAGCTTCATAGGTTGAGCTCGTAGCTTGAATATTATGTACCTTGACTCTCCACTCTTATGTGTGTGTGTGTGTGTGTGTGTGTGTGTGTGTGTGTGTGTCTATTCTGTTTTCACATGCTAGTAATCGTTATTTTTGAGCGTTGCGCTTTTAATTTCATGATTTAGCTTTAACTATCCTTCAAGGCTCATAGAGTATTATATTCTTTCAATTATTATATGTATATATTTTATTTTAGAGGTCGTAATACCACACCACCTTTGTTTTACGGCTTAAGCATAAAGTTCTGTGTGGTAGGGTGTTACATTATGGTATTAGAGTGGTTCATTCTTGTAGAGCCTGGGAGACGGACTGATTATATTTCTGGGCATACTCTGGGTGTTCATACATGCTAAATTAGGTTATCTAACTGATATATATGGCATGAATGTTTATGAGCATGTATTTGGGACTTTGAAGCACTAAACTTGCAATATTGAGACTGATCAACTTGATATCACTTGTTTGGTGTGAACAGGAACCAGAT